>NC_141626.1:43391675-43676675 GCF_047967505.1 Dipteris shenzhenensis | reverse complement strand
TCCCAATCATCCGTAGACATAGCTACATTCTTAGCTGTAATCCCTTCCAAGGGTTTAATCTGCTTCTGTTGAGAAAGCACATCCCTTATCTATTCTTTTCATAAATAAAAGTTTGTCCCATCAAATTTTTTAATAATTGCTGAAAAACTGCTTTTCAGACATGGAAAAGGATGCCATGATGCAAATAAAGCAAAATCTCAAATGTTAGCACTTGCAAGAATTGCAAGAAAGAATCACACCAAATACCAGGTGCACTTAAGTACAGCACAATAGAGTGCAATATCTCCAAAGCTCAAAGCATCAAAATACAACTGACTCATGTGCATATATTATCCATCCATATGACCAAATTTAGCCCAAAAGAAAATGCCAATTGCAATGGCAATCCAAATGCCAATAAGTGCCAAATATGCCTAGCATAAACAACCTCCATGGGCATATGCATCAACAATATCTCATCCAAGAGAGCATAACACTATCCGTGCATCAACTACAATGTGTCAAAGCTATCCCTCAGCATAAGATAGCATCCATGTGCAAAGTGTCCATTAAAATAGCATCCCACAAGGAAATTCGGGCCTATCAATGCATCCAACAAGGATGACAATGCATCCAAATGGCCTATAAAACATCCATTGTGACACTATGCAAATCACGAATGAGCACACATGGCTCAAACTGCAACCAGAGGGATCTACAGAAGGTATGCCCAAAATCACAGTCTCATAGCAATGACGTTGCAAAATAAAGCATGAGATGCCTCAAAACATGAATGTTACTGCATATCCAGACTCAGTGATGCAATCTGCACATTTCTCCTTTTTGCCGTAACTCCAAAATCTTCTCCAATGAGGGAGTAAAAGCTAGTCAACCCTTATAGTTGACTTGAAATGGAACCTTTGAATGATTTTTTAACAGAGAGAAAAAAGAAGACAATTCGACGTCTTAGAGAGATATAACTTCTCTAAATCTCCATGAGATCATGCAAGAACTTACAGGTAGGGATTTTTCGGCCTCCAAAATACAATGGAATTGAAGGTTTTTGGAAACTATGGTCCCAATCACTGGGTTCAACACACGGACCAAATTTTTTTTTAGCAAATAGATTTGTTTGTAAACACCACCAGAATTCAAATGTTGAGAAACATGGAGGTTTGAGGACCTCGAGTCCACCAAAACCCCACCAAAACTAATAGATCTGCAAATGGTTGCTTCCAACAAATTTGGACTTGTTGTCCCAAAACAGATCAACTCTATTGTGCACGAAACCAAATCCGATATCAAATGCAAAATTTGTGGTGAAAATGGTGAAGGGATGCCAAGCTGCCATTTTTGTGGAACTTCTACAGAGAAGCTTCTTGTGTATGCCTCACAAATCCAAGAATGGCTCTCCCTCTTATGGATAAGAGGGGATTCACATACCAAGCAAGCTCCTCAATGGCCGATCCCCTATCAATCTCCACCATGTGGCTATGGCAGCCCCATATGCCTCAAGAAGCACCTCGATCCAAATATCCTCTCCTACACACACACCACAAGCCTGATGCCATGGTGCTCTAATACCAGTTGTGAGTTCACAACGAAAGCAGAAAAAAAAGGATAGAGTGAGAGCCACATAGGAACACAGAGCTTTGTGGGTGCTGAACCACCCTTATCTTCTATGTCATTCATATATATATATGTTGGTTAAGGCACATTGGACTTTAATTCCCACACCAATTGCATGTGCAATGATTACAACCAGCAAACCACAGTTACTAACAATGAATGTGATAATAGTATTTTTTATATTAATGTTGAGAGTAAAAGAGATCACACTTGATGAGTATACTAAACTCAGCCATTGCTGAGAGAAAAAGTTGAACAAAGAGAATACATCCACAAACAATTTATAACAACTAAGCAATTACTGAGAGCCTCATCAAGTAAAAATTGAATAAAAGAGATTACATATAAATCAATTTAGACAGTATATAAAAACTAACAACTCAACAATTGTTGAGAGCCTCATGGAGCAAAAATTGAACAAAAGATATTACATTTATAAAAACTCAGAAATTGCTGAGAGCCTTAGAGCCCAAAATATTACATCTAGCAAGGAGAACCACTCAGCTATTGTCAATGCTTTGATTTACTCACTGTGACTAACTTTAAAGAATGGTGCTTGGTGCTTAGAACAACCAACTCCATCTATTGGTGAGGCTTAGGGAGGAGAGGTTAGATGCTCAGATCCAAAACTCTGTTGCCCTTTGGGAGGCCATGGATACAAAAATCTAATGTCAGCAGGGGCTGCTTGAGGTTGATGAGCCAATCAACTACCCACACTTTTTCCACGCTTAGTGATGCCCAATGCCATCTCAAAATTTGTATTATATCATGGACCAGGGCCACTCTCTCCTGCCACTTAGTGAGTGGATCTTTGCATAAGTCACAGACATTAACTTGCATCACTGCTACTTCTATAACATGGCTACTAATTTGCTTCTATAACATGGCTACTAACCTACTTCTATAACGTGGCTACTAATTTGCTTATCGATCTTCCACACAATATCGGAATAATAGGAAGGGAGCTCGAGCATTGTAGGCTTGGGTAACCGACGGATTTGATCAACAATCAACTGGTGCTCTACCTTGTGCGCTACCATAAGGCACATTGCTCGACAAAATGGTTGAAGGATTTTATAGCCCAATTGTAAATCGATAAAATGGGTTGCACTGGCCCAAGTACACCCTGATGCATAGATTGTGGGGAAACAATAGACTCAACTCCGTCCATCTACCACCAAATGCGATATCTAACAAGTATCTCCTCCCGACCCAAAACTCTATGCAAAACTTTGGGAACTGGGATAGCCTCATGGAGATCCTACCTGAGCAAAATTGGTTTAGCATCCAAAACCTTCTTGGTTTAAATTCCCACATCAATGTGTTTGGCAAAAATTCTAATTGAACTATAGCATCTTCCAAATTGATGCAAGTTTGTGTAGTCATACTTTTGCATTTTGCTCGGCCTGCTGGGTTAAGCAGTAATAGAGTCACGATCTCATTTTGAGACTTGGCAGTAATTGTTTTAAGTCTATCTACTTTATATTATAGATTTCCAAAGTCTGTTTGCCACTCGGCATGTGTTTGGCTCAATCGGGAGTCGCTTTGGAGTAGGTGAGTAGGTCATCATACACTGATGTTATGTTAAATTTCACAATTTCTACATTTTGTTTTTCAAAAATTTAAAAGATTGTTAGTAATTTTAATCCTCAACTACTCCAAAATATGTATAAAACTTATTTTTTAGAGTGCACTTTCCAAAAGTACTTACAAAAATGAATTTGAAGAGTGCATATATGAGTCCAAAATTAATGAAATGTGTGTTTTGGAAAATTCTTGTAGCACAAATGGATATGGAAGGCATAGTTTTGGGAGGCAGCTCAAAATCCTTTTGCCATGATGTGCAATAGATCATAATAACACAAAAAGGATATAATTGAAGTCTTTGGGATCATGTTATTCTTGGTTTAATCCAAGGGCCCAAAATGAATGCTGAATTTTCATGAAAATCTAAGGTTGAGGCTCCCCTCTCCTTTAAGCCTTGAGCATTTTGTTTTGCACTCATTATTTTAATGGATGGAAAAGTGTTCAATTATCTTGAATGGATCCAAATGAGTAATAATCCTTTCTTTTCAATGAGGCTCAAGACTTTTGTGTAATAATGCAAAAGAAAGTATTTAAAAATTCATTGTATATTTTATGCAAAAAATCCTTAAACATAGCAACTTCATGGGACATAAAAGTGTCCCAAGAAGCTTGTTTATCCCATTACCAATCTAGTTTTAACAAAAATCCCTAATAAAATTCATATTACTCTTTGCAAAACTGCATATTTATCTAACTAGGCAATTTGTACAAAAAGGTATGAAATAGACTCATATATATGGAAGGAAGACATCAAAACCATAATCCCAAGCTCTACAAGTGCATAAGTAAGCACCAACTCCCCTTTACACCCTTGTATGGAGTCTAATAAAATGTTCATGGAAAATATTTCATAACACATAATAAACCTTTCATACCATTCTATATAGTGCAGTGGAGTAGCCATATCTTATGACATACATCAGTCTAGCTCAACAAGAATCAAGGCACTTGAGCACTAGAATGAATTGGAATTTCTTAATAGATGTGACCTTTGGGGTTATATTTAAGGTCCATGCACGTATCTAATCTAAGACCAAAAAGGATATTCACATACTTTGAGCTCACATCACACAGTTTGATCTCAAAGATGGTCTCTTGACAATTCCACTTCCTATAAAAACTATATACAAGAGGTTTGAGAGAAGGGGGATAGAGACAAGAATTCAAATGGAGAGAGATAAATATAGAGAACCTATGTGTAGAGATAAAGATGACAAATCTATTTAAAAATAGGACTCATCCTTGGCATAGCCATCAAGTGATGGACCAAGTTTGTTTTGCTATTATGACTTGGCAAGAAAAAGTAAAGGAGTTTAGGATTTATTTTCTTTATCATTGTGTTTACAAATAGAAGAAAGGATGCTTGCATTTGTGAAATTATACTTTAGATACATTGTGTGCAAGTCTCATTAATGTTGATTGAGTGACTTTGAGGGTTTGAAAGCATATTGAATGGATGTAGTACTTTTACAATGTGCTAATCATGTTGATGTCAACAAGAGCATGATATGTTAAGATTTCCTTAGGGTCAAATTGAAACATGATTTGTCACATGGTGGATGGAAATTTTGACAAGAACTGTCTAGTTATGTCCATTGCAAAGAAAAACGTGGATTTATCACATGGTGGATGGAAACTTTTGGCAAGAACTATTTAGTTATGCTCATTGTAAAGCATATTTAATGTCAAGCTATAATATGGATACAAAATATTGATTTTCTTCCTTGTCCCTTCGATCTATGTTATGGTTTTATTCCAAAAGGAGAAGGATGACCCACAACTTAAGAGGGGGAAACACACATAAATGTACAAGATCTAGTAAGTTGTACTCATTGTACATGCTTCTGCTACGTAGTCACTGTGCTCACACAATGATGCACTTACTACTATGATTCTTTTTCAGTTTTGGATGCTATCATAGCATCAAACAAAATCAACAAAAGGTCTTAAACATGCACTCTTTACTTACCCAGTGCAATTTAAGAGGGGGTGTTGAGGATGGTGTAAATTGCACCATACCTTAAGGGCATTTGATGCAAACCCTAACCCTAAGGGATTCTGATGTATATATTCATGTTTATGTTCAATACAACATAGTGTCCAGGTAGCTATATCATGTGCACTCCTCTCTCTCTCTCTCTCTCTCTCTCTCTCTACTTAATTACATTGTGTACGTAATATAGTAGGTTGTACTCATTGTGCATGCTTTTGCTATGTAATCACTATGCTCACACATGCACATACTAGTATGATTCTTTTGAGTTTTCTTTTTCAGTTTTGCATGCTATCATATGAATCAAAGGAAATCCACAAAAAGATCTTGTACGTGCACCCTCTACTTACCTAGTGCAATTTAAGAGGAGATGTTGAGGATGGTGTAAATTGCACCATACCTTAAGGGCCTTAGGGGAAAACCCTAACCCTAAGTGGTTCTCATGCATATAATCATGTTTATGTTCATTACAACATAGTGTACATGGGCTTTATCATGTGCACTCTTCTCTTTCTCTCTCTCTCTCTCTCTCTCTCTCTCTCACACACACACACACACAGAGTCCCCACTTTATCATGCATCATATGATATAGATTATTCTAGTGCAGCATACCACCAACATGTTGTCAGTTCTTTTGTGTTTGTAACACTCTTGTATGTCATAACCTACCGGTTCACTCCCACAATGACACATGACATGCTCATCTTGGACATGTTTGACATCATGCAAACACACCATTCTTCATGCAAACATATTTTAATCGACTGGTCTTTGAACCAAGAGGGCATTGTTTTTTTGGATTTCCTTCCTCTTTCCTTCAGCTTAATTTTTTGGCTTTGTTCCCAAAGGTGAAGAATGACCCACAACTTAAGAGGGGTAAATTCACATTCATGTATAGGAACACATAAGTTGTACTCATTTTATAGGATTCTTCTATGTAGTCAGACTATGCTCACATATGCACATACTAGTATGATTCTTTTAAGTTTTGGATGCTATGATATGCACCAAACAAAATCCACAAAAAGGTCTTGTACATGCACCCTCTATTTACCAAGTGTAATTTAAGGGGGGGTGTTGAGGATGGTGTAAATTGCACCATACCTTAAGGGTATTAGGGGAGAACCCTAACCCTAAGGGGCTCTCATATATATATTCATGTTTATGTTCAATACAACATAGTGTACATGTAGCTTTATCATGTGCACTCTTCTCTCTCTCTCTCTCTCTCTCTCTCTCTCTCTCTCTCTCTCTCTCTCAATCCCACTTTATAACATATCATGTCACACATAAGTCCTTTTTTAATTTTCATATAAAGATTATAATTTCCATTGTTAAAATACTATTCAAAATGCAATAATCAAATTCTCTTATTCTATGCAATGTGCACTATTGAAAAAATTGAATATAACCTAATGATTAGTAAGATAGTGAGGCAATACATGCCCACCTGCTCCATCGTCTGTAGCAAAGGGTCTCTTAGAGTAGATGTTTTCTTAGCCTATGTGGCTTTCATAGGAGGTTGATTTCTTGAATATATCTCTCTACTTCTAAGACGAAGGACTCAAAGACTCTCTCACAAAGTATATCTCTCAAGAGAATGGATCTCTCTTAAAAATTCATTCATAAACAAACTCTCTCACACAATGGCAATGAATATCTTTTAGCTCAAATCTCTCAATGGAAATAATGACAGCTCAAACCACACATAGCAATCTCAAAGACTACAAATGGTGGACATAACTATCTCTCAAATGACAAAGAAGAAGCTTGGAATAATGGAATCAAATATTTCTGGCTACAATGGAGAGTGAAACAAGCTCTACAAGGAGAGCTAGTGAAATGAAGAAGATGTTGAGATATCGAGCTCCACTCGTGATATGCCAGGGTGACCATTGTGCATTTATGTCACCAACTTGTTAGCTGCAGATGCGGTTGGTACATTGCCCATGAATAATAGCTGGATGACAGCTATCTTTATGTACTCTAGTTAGTGGCTCAATTAGTATGCCACCGTAGTTAGATGAGTTTGGTTTGAGACCCACATATAGGGTTCATCTATTCCTTTGTACTTAGTGTTCTTTTGGCTTTCACAACTAAGAAGAGGAAAACTGTTTTCAGCCTCCACCTTTGTGTGTATTCCCCCAATTGTGTATGTGAGAAAGCCGCAAGTGAGACTCCTTCCTTCTCTCCCACTCTTTTCACAAAAGATGCCTCAAAAGGAGGGCTTATGCCTTGACTAAGGCAAGTAATTTCACTCTCTTACACAAGGAATAGACCTCGTAAATCTCACTCAGAGATGGAGGGGGCCTTGCAAGGAGCGCTTAATGCTGGACAAGAAGCAAGGGCTTGGGAGCACCATAGGCTCTAAAGTGGGGCAAGGGGGGGGGGACAGAGAGAGAGAGAGAGAGAGAGAGAGAGAGAGAGAGAGAGAGAGATGCACACGATATAGCTACCTGTACATTATGTTGTATTGAACATAGTCATGAATATATATGTGAGGACCCCTTAGGGATAGGGATAGGGATAGGGATAGGGTTAGCGTTAGGGTTAGGGTTTGACCCTAACGCCCTTAAGGTATGGCACAATTTACACCATCCTCAACAATATGAAATTCTTGCATTGGTTTGCTAAGGTTATTCTCCACAAGATGATGTGTCAAGTAGCTTAGCGAGTACATGTGATTTTCCATTGATCCTAAAGGGACTAATGCATCAAGTTTAGGATCCTTTTTCATAGAATACTTTGTATTGGCCTGTTTTAAGTCTTTTTATAGGAGTAGTATATCATGTTGAAGTCTCTCTTGATTTTTTATTATCTCAGTGTATTTTCAAAAGCATGGTTTAACTTAATACCATGATTTGCCTACAATTGTCACAATCTGTGGGCTAGTAGAGAGGAATTCCATGTCTCCAAAATAGTCAAAGACTAAGTCCACTAAGTCCATCTTAAAAATAGCTAGCCTTTTAGGACCACCGTGACTTAGTAGAAAGACACCCTAAATGTTAAATTCTTTAGTTTTTAGATAATTTGCTTATGTGATAACTAGTTTGTTCATGCATTGTATGACATAGTGAGGATACAAATCCTAAAGGCCACTCAATCCATAGTCAAGTGTCCTTCTGAATATGTTAGGTGGGAAAAGTATTCTTCAAGGAAGGTTTAACGATCATAAGTATCTTTTTTTTTTTTGCATTGTACTAAAATTGAAAGTGCACCAACGCTCCATACAGGGCAACCAAGATAGATCCCTGAGTTTTGCCCCTAGAGCTTGAGCTCAAGACTGTGAACTCAGGACCTGATAGATACACACCCACATGTTTTAGCCACTTGGTATACATGGTGTTGGAAAGTGTCTTTCTTTTAATGAATTTATACTTTTCACTAAAGTATCTTGATTTTAGTGGAGATCATAGATTCTAGGGGGACATATTGGGTCTACGTTGTCCTAGGGAGACACATGGTCTATAAACACACATGCCTATAGCCTCATGTGACCTGCATTCACATCAACCATGGGCTCATCTACTTTCTCTTTTCCTTTTTGTGATACTTGCATACCACTATCTGCATTTCTTTGAGGAGATCTTCGGGATCTCAATCTACCTCTATCCATGGCAAAGTATGTGAACCACTACTAGAGGACACAACAGGTCCACTAATATTTTGTGATTGCTACTGTGAATTCTATGCAGCATTATCATTTTGTGCATCTACATCATCAATCACATTTACTGGTTTATACCAGCTGCTCATCCCATTAAAAACAACATCTCTGCTCACTGTAAACTTATGAGTAGAAGGGTTATAACATCTATACCCTTTCTGCTACGGAGAATAACCAATAAAGATGCACTTCTCAGCTTTTGGATCCCCAACTTGGATCTCAACTCATCTGGCACATGAACATAGGCAATGCAACAAAAAACTTTCAAATAAGAGATATCTGGTTTCCTACTAGTACACCTCTCCTCTGGCATCATGCCATGTATTGCTGTAGTGGGAGTCCTGTTCATTATGTAGACTGTTGTAGCAACTGCTTCATCCCAATAATAATCTGGCAGGTCTTTTTCGTTTAGCATGGCACGAGATACCTCTCCAATATGCCTGTTTTTCCTTTCTGCAAGTCCATTTTGCTGTGGGGTATGACTGCATGAATATTGCTTCTTTATGCCATGCTCCTACAGAAAATTTGCAAATTCATTTGAGAGGTACTCTCCCCCTCCATCTGACCTTAGGCATTTTATTTGTAGGCCTATTTCTTTTTCAACCATAGCTTTAAAAGCTTTGAAATGACCAAACACTTCACTTTTCTTTTTTATAAAATACACCCAAACTTTTCTGCTGTAGTCATCAATAAAAGTGACAAAATAATGACATCCTCCAATAGATGCAGCTTTAGTAGTCCACACATCAGAGTGGATTAATTCCAATGGCCTCTTACTCCCTTGAACATGTCTAGGAAATGGTTTCCTTGCCTGTTTATCAAATTGACAGGCTTCACATACCTTATGCATTTCTGCAACCTTGAACCTAGGAAATCCTGCAATAACATTTTGGGCCTGCATTAATTTAAGTCGCTATACATTAACATTACCAATGTGTTTATGCCAGATATCAATATATGCAACTACACCCATCCCATGTGCAAACATTGCTGCACTCAATTCAGGCATGTCCGCATCGAACATAAACATCCTGCCCTTTTTCTTCCCTTTTGCTATCAAGCGACCTTTATTTTTCATATCCTCAACAAAGCATCCATGAGAATCAAATATGACCTGCAAGCCCTACTCAACCATTTGACCAATAGAAACCAGGTTCTTGATGATATTCGGGACATGAAATACATCAGACAGGTATTTCTTTTTCCCATCCTGCATAGACAAAGGAATTTTACCAATCTGCACAATAGGATGTGCAGTATCATCACCAGTCTCCACAAATCCTGGTCTTTCCATTTTCCTTGCATCCTGCATCCATTCTACATGACCTGCCATGTGCTGCTGAGCTTCAAGCATTCACGCACGCTAAGCTAGATCACCCGAGCTCTGATACCAGTTGAGAGTACTCTCAACGGAAGCAAGAACGGAAGAGGGAGAGAGAGAAGTAGAGAGCCACACAAGTTTTGGTGGGTGTAGAACACCCTAATCTTCTTTTCTCATTCATTTATATATGTGTTTGAGTATTGTACATAACCGGGGTAAAGGCACAGTGAAAGGCGTTGAGCATTGAGTTTGAGATGACATACTTAGAATTGATGCACTACTTTTTGGTGATTGAAGTCTGGCAAGAGCCAGGCAAGATCATCTCTCAGCAAAAATATGCAAGGGAGATCTTGAAGGCATTTGGTATGTCCGAGTGCAAGGAGATAGCTACACCTATGGAGGTAAGAGAGATATTTGCAGATTTTCTTGCTGAGTCCGATTATGCAATGGCGCCCATGTTTTGAGGCATCTCAGGTTCTATTTTCAGTAGTGGTCATTACCGTGGGACTATGATTTCTTGAGCATACCTTATGCAGATCACTCTGGTTGCAGTTGGAGCAGTGTGCGCTCATTCGTGGTGTGCATTGGGTTGCAGTGGATGATTTATAGGCCATTTGGATGCATTGCGGTCCTTATTAGATGCGCTGATAGGCCCAATTTGCCTTGTGGGATGCTATTTTTATGGACGCTTTGCACATGGATGCTATTCTATGCTGAGGGATAGCTTTGACACATTGCAGGTGATGCACTGATAGTGCTATGCTCTCTTGGATGAGATATTATTAATGCATATGCCAGTGGACGGTGTTTATGCTTGAGTCATTTGGCACTTATTGGCATTTTGGATTGCCATTGCAGTTGGCATTTTCTTTTGGGCCAGATTTGCTCATATGGATGCATAGCATATGCACATGAGTCAGATGCTTTGAGACATGAGTTTTGGTGATATTTCACTCTATTGTGGCATACACATTTGGGTGCACCTGGTATTTGGTGTGATTCTCTCTTGTAGGCACTAGCATTTGGGATTTTTGCTTCATTTGCATCATGGCATCCTCTTCCATGTCTGAAAAGGAGTTTTTTAGCATTAAAAAGTTTAATGGGACAAACTTTTCTTTGTGGAAAGAACAAATAAGGGATGTGCTTATTCAAAAGAAGCAGATTAAACCCTTGGCAAGGATTGAAGCGAAGCCTGCAAATATGTTTGAGGATGATTGGAATGAGTTGGATGCATTAGCAAAATCTACTATTAGAATTCACCTTGCAGAGTCAGTTTATTTCACAGTAGTGAATGAGCAGACTACGAAAGATTTGTGGAAGAAACTGTGTGCCACTTATGAAAAGGAAACTGCCTCTAATAAAGTTTACCTCATGAAGAGGTTGTTTGAGCTGCAGATGAAGGAAGGGGTCTCCATTGCTTCTCACTTGAATGAATTCAATATTATTTTCAGCCAGCTTCAGGCTCAGAAGATGAATTTTGATGCGAAGACTAAGGCAATATTTCTCTTATGTTCATTACCATCCTCATGGGATACCTTCCGTACAGCTGTCAGTAACTTTGCACCTGGTGGAGTACTGAAATTTGATGATGTTGTGGGTAGCTTGTTGGCCCAGGAGATTATACGGAAGTCTATGGACGGCAACAAGCAGGATGCAGCCTTAAATTTGCAAAGGGGCAGATCACAGTTCAAGGGGAAGTCCCAAGAAAGAGGGAAGTCTCGTTGCAAATCCAGGGCACGGAACATTGAGTGTTACCACTGTGGCAAGAAGGGCCATATGAAAAAGGATTGCTACAAGCTGAAAAGAGAGCAAAAGGATAAGAAAAAGAATGCAAATTGGGGTTCTAATCAAAAGGAAGAGAGTCCAAGGGAGGACAAAGGAAAAGTGAAGAAGATCGAGGAGATCAATGCAGCCACACATGATAGTGACAATGACGTTCTCTTTATGTCTAGTTTATCTGCAGAGTTGCTTACCACTTCAGATGATGCATATTTCCAGGATTGGATTTTGGATTTTGGTGCTTCATTCCATGTTACTCCTAGTTTATCTGCAGAGTTGCTTACCACTTCAGATGATGCATATTTCCAGGATTGGATTTTGGATTTTGGTGCTTCATTCCATGTTACTCCCCATAGGGAATGGTTCTCCACTTATGACAGTGGAAAGACAGGTTGTGTGCATCTTGGAATGACTATGCATGTGACATAGTGGGAGTAGGTGACATAAAGTTTTCTTTTGCAAATGGGTCTGCATTTATTTTGAAACATGTGAGACATGTGCCTAAGTTGACCAAGAGTCTTATTTCAGTGGGTCAGATGACGCTGGTTTTCACCACTTTTGGCTTTCAGACTTGGAAAATTCAGAAGGGCTCTATGCTTTTGGCCAGGGGTGCCAAGTGTGGGACTTTGTATCCCTTACATGTATCAGGGGTATTTGATCATGTTGTTGCAATAACCGAGCAGCCAAGCACTTCTTTGTGGCATTGCAGGTTGGGGCACATGAGCCAGAATGGAATGAAACTCTTATGCCATTTGGGTTATGTACCGTATTTGAGTTTCTCTGATTTTGAATTTTGTGAGCATTGTCTCTATGGGAAGCAGACTAAATCAGACCATAAAAGAAGGGGAAAGAAAGAGTTTGAAAAGCTTGATTTGGTGCATTCAGACGTATGTGGTCCCATGCCTACATGTCATTAGGCGGGGCTGAATACTATGTGACATTCATTGATGATGCAACTAGGAAAGTGTGGGCTTATGCTATAGCTCGGAAGAGTGATGTGTTCCAGGTATTTCAGAAATGGCTGGCCTTGGTTGAGAATCAGTCAAGTAGAACGCTTAAATGCCTACGGACTGACAATGGTGGAGAGTATCTCTCTCATGACTTTCAGCATTTCTGTTCACATCCCCTCGTACTCAAGATCAAAATCCAGTTGCGAAAAAGATGAACCGTACCATTCAAGAAAGGTTGCAATGCATGATTTCCAATGCAAGTCTTTCTGGTGGTTTTTGGGCTGAGGCAATGAAGACTGCAGTGCATGTGATCAATAGATCACCTAGTAAGAGTTTGGATGGTGGTATTCCTGAAGAGGCATGGAGTGGCAAGAAGCCCTCTTACTCTCATTTGCATATATTTGGGTGTGAGGCATATGCACATGTGCCAAAAGAGCTTCGAAAGAAGCTAGATCCTAAGTCTAGGAAATGCATCTTTCTGGGTTATGGTGAAAGTGGAGAGATGGGCTATCGTCTTTGGGATCCAGAAGCAAAGAAGATCATACACAGCCATGATGTAGTCTTCAATGAGAAGAAGATGCATAAGGCACCCATGAGGGATGTGGAAATGAGGAGAATCACTTTCCAGGATGTGAATCCACCTGCATATCTTGATAGACAGCAAGTTGTCCATGCACCAAATGTGCAAGAAATGGTACCACCAAGTACTCCCACAGGTATACAATCAAGGGTAGATGATGGATCATCTATTAGTGGAAATGATGAGCCAAATGTGGCTGATATGCAGGTGGGATAGCAAGCTGAAATGCTCTTGAGAAGATAATCTAGAGTGTCTAGACCGCCTGATAGGTTTGTTCCAGGGGTAGACTATGTGATGCTTACTGATTGCGGGGAGCCTTCTTGCGACAGAGAGGCTATGATGTGTGAGGATCAACGCAAGTGGGAGTATGCTATGCAATTAGAGATGAGTTCACTTATGAAGAATAAGACTTGGGACTTGGTTTCTTTGCCACATGGAAAGAAAGCATTGCCATGTAAATGGGTCTACAAAATGAAGGTCAGAGGTGATGATGTGCCTAGGTACAAGGCCTGTTTGGTCACTAAAGGGTTCAAGCAAGAGAAGGGTGTGGACTTTGATGAGATATTCTCTCCAGTTGTGAAGATGACCACACTTAGATGCATTCTTGGACTAGTGGCATCAGAGAATATGGAGCTTCTGCAGATGGATGTCAAGACAGCTTTCTTGCATGGGGATTTGCATGAGGAAATTTACATGGTGCAACCGGAAGGCTTTGAAGAAAATGGCAAAGAACATTTAGTTTGCAAGCTGAAGAAGAGTCTCTATGGTCTTAAGCAAGCGCCTAGAGAATGGTATCTAAAGTTTGATGCTTTCATTCGGCGGTCCCAGGGTTTTAGAAGGAGTGAAATTGATCACTGCCTCTATACTAAAAGGGCTAAGGATAATAGCCTGATAATCTTGGCACTATATGTGGATGATATGCTATTGGCTAGCAAGAATACTTATGAGCTAGATGCATTAAAGGCCAAGTTGCATGAGGCCTTTGAAATGAAGGATTTGGGACTTGAAGGTCATATTCTTGGTATGCGCATCACGTGTGATCGGAGTAGGAAACTCCTTTGGCTTTCACAAAAAGAGTATGTTACAAAAGTATTGCAGCATTTCAATATGGAGGGGGGGAAGGCAGTGAGTACTCCATTGCCTCCATATGTGAAACTGAGTCATGATGGCCAAGGTTCGTTATGCATCAGTAGTTGGGAGTCTTATGTATGCTATGATAGCTACTAGACCAGACATTGCATTTGCAGTGGGAGTTGTTAGCCGGTATATGGCTAATCTAAGAAAGAGGCATTGGGAGGCAGTTAAGTGCATCATGAGGTACATGAAGGGTACCAAGGAGATGTGCATCTGCTTTGGTAGAGGAGACATGCGTGTACTTGGGTACACAGATTCAAACTATGCAGGGCATGTGGATAGTAGGAGATCCACTTCTGGTTATGTGTTCACCTTTGCAGGTGGTGCAGTGTCGTGGATGTCTCGCACACAGAAGTGCGTTGCTTTGTCTACCACAGAGGCTGAGTATGTTGCAGCCACAGAGGGTTGCAAGGAGGCTATATGGCTTGATCGGCTAGTGGGAGATTTGGGGATTCATACAGGTGTACCAACATTGCATAGTGATTCCATGAGTGCTATTCAGCTAGCACGGAATCCGGTCTTTCATGCAAAGACCAAACACATTGAGGTCATGTACCATTTCATCAGGGAGGTACTTGAGGACAAGCGCATAGAGCTTGTCAAGGTTCATATAGATGATAACCCTGCAGATATGTTGACGAAGAGTCTACCTAATCAGCGGTTTGAGTATTGTCATGTATTGATGGGCATTGGATAGTATGCTCACTGGTTGTTCTCCCTTAAAGGCACATTGTCCTTTAAGTGGGAGGTTGTGGGGGTTAAAGGTCACTGTGCCTTTACCCCGGTTATGTACAATACTCAAACACATATATAAATGAATGAAAAAGAAGATTAGGGTGTTCTGCACCCACCAAAACTTGTGTGGCTCTCTGTTTCTCTCTCTCCCTCTTCCGTTCTTGCTTCTGTTGAGAGCACTCTCATTCTAGTCTACTGGATCATGTCTTCATAGTCACCTATAATAAGGAGATCATCCACATATAGAATAATAATAGTAGATTTTCCACCTTTTCTGTACACATACAAGTTAGCATCTAAGGCACATCTTTCAAAGTTTAATTTATGAAAGAATTTGTCTATCCATTGGTACCATGCTCTTGGGGCCTGTTTCAGCCCATACAAAGCTTTCTTTAGCTTGCATACCTTGTTCTCAGAATGGGGGGCCTCAAACCCTGGTGGCTGAGCCTACACCTCCTCCTTGAGGTCACCATTCAAGAATGTTGATTTAACATCCATTTGATAAAATGGCCACTTTTTATGAGCAGCCACCGATAGTACTGTGCGAATAGTGATCATTCTGGTAGTCGGAGCGAAAGATTCCTGAAAATCAAACCCTTCAACCTGCAAAAATCCTTGTGCAACCAATCTGGCTTTGTACTTTTCCAAAGTCCCATCGGCCTTGTACTTTACCTTCCAAACCCACTCGGTGCCAATAACCCTTCTTTTAGGTGGTCGATCTACCAACTCCCAAGTTTCATTCTTCATGATGCTATCATATTCTACTTGCATAGCGTTTTTCCAATCTTGGTCTGCAAGTGGTCCTCCAAACTCGCAGGCTCCTTTACTTCTGCAATAATCTCCATCAAGGCCATATTGACTATGTGAGCAGAATCCCTCCTTTGCTCCTCGATTCTCTGAGACCGCCTTGGTCCATCTGCATGCTGCTCAACAGACATAGGCAACTGGTTATCATGGTCGTAGAGCTGCCTTACCCATCGCGGCAATGGCTTTTCCGGTGGTGTAACAAGAGGTTGGTGACTTATACCTTCATCATCTGATATTTTCTCCTCCTTTATAGCTCCTAGGATAGGTCCATATTAAATTACCTCTTCGCTTGACGATAAAAGTGAAAGAGCTCTTCTCTACCTCCACTGCATGTGGTTGCTCCCTAAACACCACATTATGGCTCGCTATGATCTTCTTTGCCTCTCGGTCATACAACTTATAGGCTTTCTTCTCATCACAATAGCCTAAGAAGATACATTTGGTGCTTTTTTGTTGTAGCTTGTTTCTGTCTTTGTCTAGTACATGCGTATAGCATTCACACCCAAATGTTTTGAAGTGGGAAACAGATGGCTTCTTACCACTGTAAGCCTCATGTGGTGTTTTACCTTTGAGTGCCTTTGTATAGCTGCGATTAAGGATGTAAACCGCAGTATTGACAGCCTCAGCCTAAAAGTGGTTTGGCAGTCCAGCACCTTTCAACATACACCTCCCCATCTCCACGGTGGTCTGCATTCAATGTTTAACAACAAAATTTTGTTGAGGCATATGTGATGTCGTAGTTTGTCGCTTGATCCCTTTGCTCTTGCAAAAATCTCCAAACTCTGTAGAAACTATTCAGCAACTAAGCAATTCCCACTTTACGGGGCAATCCAAATAGCTCACAGGCCAGCCAAAAGGCCAGCTCTCTCAGCCAAACAAATGGCCAGAATGTCAAGCTGGTCTGGCCGACCAGATCTGGCCGACCAGTTGGCCGACCAGCTGGCAGGCCCACCGACCAGCTGGCAGGCCCAACCGACCAGCTGGCCGACCAGCTGGCAGGCCCACCGACCAGCTGGCCGACCAGCTAGGTCTGGCCTATAAGAGGCCTCTGCCCTCACTCTTCCTGAGCACTCTTACTTGACAGGACATGACCTGCAGCTGCTCCTCATCTCCTCCATCTTTTGCTGCAGGCCCGCCTGCTCCATTTACCTCTCCTCTCCACTTCTGCCTCCTCTGCTGCCTCCTCTTCTGCCTTTCCTTCATGCCTCCTGGCTGCTCCATCCTCTCCTCCAGATCTGTCACAACTTCTGCTCCTCTGCTCAGATCTGCTCCTCTTCTCCAGTTCAGATCCTTCTACTCCAGATCTGTCCCATCCTGCTCCAGATCTGTCCCCTTCTGCTCCTCTTCTCCAGATCAGATCCTTCTACTCCAGATCTGTCCCATCCTGCTCCAGATCTGTCCCCTTCTGCTCCTCTTCTCCAGATCAGCTCCTTCTGCTCCAGATCTGTCCCATCCTACTCCAGATTTGTCCCCTTCTGCTCCTCTGCTATAGATCAGCTCCTTCTGCCCCAGATCAGCTCCTTTTCTTCATCATATTGCTATTCCAGATAGCCTGAAGGTTCCTTCCTCAGAGCATGCTGGTTTCAGCCATCTCCAAGTGCAGCTTCAGCTCCCATCATCCTCGTCATCATTGAGCTACACGGAGGACTGCGTGACGCTCCCTCTGCTGCTATCTTTTCTACTGTCTCTCTACAGATTCACCTCAGCCACGGTCCTTCAGACACGATGGCTTGAGGTTCTTGTATTCAGTTTTTCATATTACCGACAGGCACTATGTTTTCTGAGTTCCGTTCTTCAGTTGTATTTGAGTATTGTCTATTTTCTGATCGCTCCACTGCAAACCCTATGGTTTCTCTATCGTTTCTCTATATGGTATCAGAGCTATGGTGATCTAAAGACCCCAGATCTCAGGTGATCTAAAGATCCTGCTTCTTCATGGAGGCCATAGGTACAGGGAGCATCACTCCTATGAACATATCAGTTTCCTCTTCATTCCGCTGCGCATTAAGGGAGAGAACTCCGTCGTCTACTCCCATCCCTCCCTACCTTTCAGAACTCCATCTTCTACTGCCATACCTCCCTCCCTTTCTTACCTCCATCTTCTACTACCATCCCTCCCTCCTTTTATAGGTTTCTGGCTTGACACTCCCCATTCCTTCGAAAGAGGGGGTCATGATACTTCACCTCTACCTCCATCGGCATCGACTTCCAGGATCTACAAGTTCTCCCTAGGAGGGACCCTTTCTGTTCACATGTGTCTAGATGTCTGTTGTTTCGAATCTTCTACCTGCATGGAGGTGGGGATAGACTCCTCTCTCCCAAGGTCCAAGATCGGACACACACTGGCTCACTGTTCAGCTCCGACCTCTTTGGATTATCAGTACTGCTACGACAAATTTGTTCTTTCCCTTTGCACTTTCCTCCACCTTTTTCGGCGGTGAGAGGGGGTGGCCTATTCTCTCAAGCTTCACTGTGTTCTTATTTCTATCTAGTATTATACGTGTAGCTACGACACTTGAGGATGTGAACAATTCCCTTGCAAGGGCACTCCTCTTGTGATCTTCTATTGGGCATTTCACAGGAATAGCCAGCACCACCATCGACATCCCTACACGAAGCTCCAAGCACACAATGTTTGCCCCTCCAAATTGGCAATTGAGAGGGGGTATTCAGCAACTAAGCAATTCCCACTTTACGGGGCAATCCAAATAGCTCACAGGCCAGCCAAAAGGCCAGCTCTCTCAGCCAAACAAATGGCCAGAATGTCCAGCTGGTCTGGCCGACCAGATCTGGCCGACCAGCTGGCCGACCAGCTGGCAGGCCCACCGACCAGCTGGCAGGCCCAACCGACCAGCTGGCCGACCAGCTGGCAGGCCCACCGACCAGCTGGCCGACCAGCTAGGTCTGGCCTATAAGAGGCCTCTGCCCTCACTCTTCCTGAGCACTCTTACTTGACAGGACAGGACCTGCAGCTGCTCCTCATCTCCTCCATCTTTTGCTGCAGGCCCGCCTGCTCCATTTACCTCTCCTCTCCACTTCTGCCTCCTCTGCTGCCTCCTCTTCTGCCTTTCCTTCATGCCTCCTGGCTGCTCCATCCTCTCCTCCAGATCTGTCACAACTTCTGCTCCTCTGCTCAGATCTGCTCCTCTTCTCCAGTTCAGATCCTTCTACTCCAGATCTGTCCCATCCTGCTCCAGATCTGTCCCCTTCTGCTCCTCTTCTCCAGATCAGATCCTTCTACTCCAGATCTGTCCCATCCTGCTCCAGATCTGTCCCCTTCTGCTCCTCTTCTCCAGATCAGCTCCTTCTGCTCCAGATCTGTCCCATCCTACTCCAGATCTGTCCCCTTCTGCTCCTCTGCTATAGATCAACTCCTTCTGCCCCAGATCAGCTCCTTTTCTTCATCATATTGCTATTCCAGATAGCCTGAAGGTTCCTTCCTCAGAGCATGCTGGTTTCAGCCATCTCCAAGGGCAGCTTCAGCTCCCATCATCCTCGTCATCATTGAGCTACACGGAGGACTGCGTGACGCTCCCTCTGCTGCTATCTTTTCTACTGTCTCTCTACAGATTCACCTCAGCCGCGGTCCTTCAGACACGATGGCTTGAGGTTCTTGTATTCAGTTTTTCATATTACCGACAGGCACTATGTTTTCTGAGTTCCGTTCTTCAGTTGTATTTGAGTATTGTCTATTTTCTGATCGCTCCACTGCAAACCCTATGGTTTCTCTATCGTTTCTCTATAGAAACAAACTCACCACCACCATCCGATCTAATTTTCTTCACTTTTCTCCCTGTTTCATTTTCAACAAGCTGTAGCCATTCTTTCAATTTACCAAAAGCTTGAGCCTTTTCGTGAAGAAAGTACAACCACATCTTCCTGCTATAGTTGTCGACGATCAATAAAAAAATAGGAAGATACCCCCAAGGCTTGTGTAGGCATCTTACCGCACAAGTCAACACTATTCTTGCTTTCTTGTGGGAATCCCTTTCTCTGTTGCTTGCCCATCATGCAAGCTTCACACAGTTCTTTGATTTCTGCTATTGCAGGTAAGTGAGCAACCATACCTTGCTTCTGCATCTCCTTCAGCACTGCAAATCCGATGTGGCCAAATCTTTCATGCCAAAGTCTGCTTGTGCCCACTCCAGTAGCGGCTATAGGAGCACTCAGCTCATACAGGTTTTTCCTCCTTACTCCTATGCCAACAAGATTGCCAGCACTATCTAGAATTTTTGCTCGTCTTGTTGAACCTCACCTCATGGTCAAGATCAGTTATGGAAGCAACTGAGAGCAGATTTCTCTTGATTTGTGAAACATACATCACATTAGATAGTTTCTTAACATCTCCATTTACAGAAACAAATGAAACCGTACATGTACTCTCAACAGGGCATTTTACGTTATTTCCAACCATCACGATGATGGGTTCTTGTAGAGGCTGCATGGAACAATATAGACCCTTCTTGCAGGTCATGTGATGGGAGGCACCACTATATAACACCCATGAATCAGTGGTTGAAGCTTCTTGAACTGAGGAACACTCTTCCTCAATGGCCAGAAATAGATCCAACTCTGCTTCCGCTATGTTAGCTGTCTCTTTCCGCTTATCTGTCTTCTTCAGGGTACCATTCCTTTCATCTGCTTTCTTGACCCAGCAATCTGCAATCACATGCCCGTCTTGTTGCAGTAGAAGCATTCTCCCTAAAACTTCTTCTTGCTGCCCTTCTTCGTTTTGTCACCACTAGTAGAGGACTTACCTTTGGTGGAGAAACCAACTTTGCCTTTCGCAGTGGTAGAGAAGGCAGCATCCCCATTGCCACCTCCATCTCGAGTTTTAAGCCTCAATTCCTCCTCCATAAGTAAAGCACAGAACTCCTCAAATGTCAATGGTTGGGGTCTCACCTTAGTATTAAGCGCTATTACCAGTCCATTAAACCTTGGTGGACATATTCAGAGACACCGTCGAGCTAGCTCTTTGCTAGTCTTTTGTATCCCAGCACCAGCTATCTGGTCACACAGATTTTTGATTTAGGTTATGAATGCCTCCGCTGTCTCTCCTTCATTAAACTTCTAAGCTACGAGCTGATTCTCCGGGTGAAGCTCATACGAATCCAAAATAACAGTAATTTTAAACTTCCACAGAGTGTAGTTCGTACCATCTAGCTTGCCTTCAGTGAAGGCTGGTGGGCAAATCCTCAATGCCTGGATTGTTGGTATTGTTGGTACAGCTGCTAAACTCGAGCCGCTTCCTGATGCCATCACTCCATATGCTATTGAAGCCCTCGCCTCTCTTCTACTCTTCGATCCTTAGAGCCGTCTGGGTGCAGCGGAACAAAAACTAAACAAAGAATAGAGAGTACACAACAAACTGGAGACGAACAAAATTTTCCTTCAATACTGATGTAGTACAGATGATGGCTCCGTCCACCCGTGCACTCCCACAGTGGAGCTTAGATGGCGATCTAGACAGATACTAGGTGAAGAGCTACTAGTTGGATCTGATCTAATCTGATGCAATGGACTGGGAAGATCGCCTCTTTATAGCTATGAGGGCGGTAGTCAGATCAACATAGTCGGTGGAACCGACCAGCCAACCTAGTCGGTGGAACTGACTAGTTGTCCATGGAATATTCAGAGAATATTCCCTATACCTTCCCCAGACCCCAGCGAGAGCAAGGGGCTCCCACACAACCAAGACAATGTGCCTCGTTGTGCTACCAGCTTACCTACCCTACCTAGCCCATAGGCTAGACTCACATAGATCACCTTTCTACCATCAACGGTCTCATTGATAGACCTCATCTGACATGCAAGTCAGGATCCATCCAGTATCCCGGGCTCATGGCTTCTCCTCATATGGGGGCCTTACAACTTGAGCACCTTGGACCACTGGTGGTTACCAAGAGGGTGGGGCATTGAGCATATCTAACAAGAGCAGCAACATCCGCCATTTACTACAGCTCAGACACAATGTGGGTCGCCACTCCCATGTGTGTGCACTTACTTTTTTAGCCGCCGTTGCACCAGATTCTCTTTTTCGACCTACTGCAATACCATGTTAAAAAACGTGGGATAGAGCCACATGTTACCACTGAGATGCATCGGGTATAGGGGTCCCACACCCCACCCCATAGCCATGCAAAGCCTCTCCCACATCCAACAAAAGGACGATGGGATTATGGGAGAGGGACTCAATATGTTAATATATACAAGGATCCATAGGCGTTATTTTTGCATATGGGATTTCTCCCTTACATAATCCATGTGTCAACTGCGCATCAAGCTAGGGCTCCAATACATTCATATTACCAAAGTACCACGAGGGGGGTTAGGACCACACACAAAGGCCCCACAATTTCCAACACAAGCCACACACACTTTTTGTGCTACTTGAGTCCATGTTAACACATTGTTAACAATTTGCATAGGATCTAGATGTTTTAACCGCTTGAGAAAACCATGCAGATGATGAGAAAAAGATGGCATGTTTTAATAGTTTTGTGGCCAAGAGAAACCAAAAAGTTTAAGCTAGTGAGGGTAGATTTGTTCAACGAAGA
Organism: Dipteris shenzhenensis; assembly: GCF_047967505.1. NCBI lineage: Eukaryota > Viridiplantae > Streptophyta > Polypodiopsida > Gleicheniales > Dipteridaceae > Dipteris > Dipteris shenzhenensis. Next base: position 43,653,956 of record NC_141626.1, on the reverse strand, counting down.
GCCGCTAGATAGGATCGATTTGATATTGTGTGGAAAGAAATATGAGTCTAAGATGATTAGCATATTATTATTTCATTAACCATATCTATACATTCACTTTGTATCCACTCAAAATCCTATAGAGGTTGGATGAATTCCGCACTATAGATTCTCGCTTCTTTGGTCCATGTGATCTACTAGTGCCGAAGTTTTCAATTAAAATCCAAATTTGAAGAAACTTGTTTGAGTTTCTTTTTGTTTGTGTATTTGCACTAACTTCAAGAAGAACATACATCCTTCTACTAGGTCTTGTATTTCCTCCCTCTGTTCGAGGGAGTACTAGGGCAGATGCACTTTACTAGGATTGTAGATCACTCATTTCTTGTTGGTGTACCTGAGTAGGCGATGGGACGATGATTCCAGCAAGGGATGCATGTTTTTCATGCTTTAGTAATTGCTAGTTGCAATTTGATTTGGGATTGATGAATCTTCATCGCGAGTGTTCAACCATACAACTTCAAAAAATATTAATAGTATAACTAAAGTATTCTATTTTGGCAGGTCCGGAATGCATTAGTTCGGCACAACGTAAGGAAACAGTTCTCACGGCAAGAAACATCGCCTCCAATGCCCTACATAAGACTGGTCTTTCTTCTGTACCATTGTTTGCTAACAGGTTTTTCGATATGAGAAGAGAACATGGATAAAACAAAGACTCACTAAGGATGCTAAGGTTGGCCCCTTTAAAGAGGTTTGTAGTCGAGTTCCCGATGCAATTGAGTGCCATGTCGATCCAAAGATTATCCACTTCCTCGTAGATCGATCCCAGCTTCTCTATGTCGAAGGAGTCACGCACTTTCACCTTGACAAGTTTGGTGCTTCATTGTAGAAAATGAACTCAAAGTCACGGTAATCTAGTTGTTGATGTCTTCTCAGTCGACGAGAGATCTTCAGCCCAAAAGCAATCTAATTTGGCTTGGTGGATGTAGAAGATGGGATCTCATCGCCCGAGCAACAGGTGTTCTAAAAATTTTCATGTCAGATCACAAAATCCCACCCAACAATTCATATATGAAGTATTGATAAAAGCTAGGCTAATAATGTGACATTCAACAATAATAGACACTGTGTTTTAATATGCCTTCTATTCTTTGAATGTTATTTTGCATGTTTGCAAAAAGTGAAAGAGACCAATGTGAGTAGTACGTCCAGGATTTTGATTTCTCGCCTCTTGACATTCAAGTAACATGTTATCTCTTATAACCATTCACGAGAATTAATCGTGATGCTACTCTGCTAATATTTTTTGTGCTCTCAATCTCAATGAATGGGAAAGGGCTCGTTCCCTCGAATTATAACTCTTTGGGGAAGGAAACGTGTCGCCCCCTTGCCCACACACTGTGTCGTTATAATAATTTATATTATATATTATATAAATGCATTCATTTCTCATTCTTTGTCATCTTTTGTTTTTACATATTCTAAATTCATTTTCTTTTGTCTTGAGTTGCTCACGAGTGTACGCTATTGTCATCTAAACAAATGCCTCTTCTCTCTAGCTTGCTATCGTCTACCTCATTCGTAGCCAAGTATTTTCCTCCTTCGAATTCAATAATTTAAAAAATCACAAATTTTAAGCAAGAGAACAATCGAATTACAATTCTCATAAGTCATATACTAGCTACAATATTTTAGTTTTATTCTCAATTTATCTTGCTTTATTCTAAACTTCAAAAAATAATTACTAGACTTTCATCTTACGATCATAGGCTCTTTAGTTCATGAGGATGCATAGATTTTTTACAAACGATGCCTAGATATATATAAGTAGAACATTCGACAAGGAGAAATGCAAACTAGAACCTCAACAACAGTTTGGATCTTTCTAGATACAATGCTACAAGATTACAATAACAACTACTCGTAACGCATTAAGAGGCTACAATTATATGCATTATGTGGAAAATGTGAGCTTTGGACTTGGAAAAGCACGAAACTTATGCAATCTGACAATCTACAATAATCAGACTTAGTCTCTTCTTATTGGTTCTCAAATGTCCTGCTGCATGTAATGCTGAAGAATCTCATGGGAGAGCCAGTAGCATGTATTCTTTGCAAGGCATTCTTATCACACCAATTTTGGAAGCTCTACTCTATTCCATATGAGACCGATTATGTACTTCATGCAAACGTCTTCCACATGCAGACGTTGTTGGTATTGGATGTGATTCTAAACATGACAAGACTGATGCGGTCATTTGTAGTAGGGCAGTATCGTTATTAGATAACCCTCTAATATGTTGGAAGCGAGGAGAGCGATTCTACTAGAATCCTAAAGATTTCTTGTCCGCCACTAGAGACATCATATCTCTAAATCTCGTCTTGAATCCGCTCTTAGAGTGATACAAGATAATGCTTGAGAGGCCTCATCCAAGGCTAGGAATCAATGTCGTCTCATCATATGCTATCTTAAAAATAGTAGAAAAACATTCTACCTATTCTCCATTCGAGGCGATGGGTAGTGTGCATGAGAGGAACTAAATTTGATGGAACGGGAAATCGTTATGACACGAAATCGCGAGATAGAAAGCAAGGCACTAACGATTTCTTTTTCCTTTTGGACATGGACATGATGGTCGGCTCTTCTTTCATGACTATCTAAAAACAAGGTAGGGATCTATGTGTGTGTGTGTGGTGGATGGACCATTAAATAGAAGTGGGGACGTGCCTATTTTGGCAAGAGTAATATAAAGGTGGCGTCATACAAGAAACAAAGAGAGCCTCCATCTTTAGGGAGAAATACCTAACAAAAGACAAAAGCATTTAGGATAAAAGACAGGACATCCGCAAGAAAAAAAAAAACTTAAACCCTTAATGTTGGGAATTGTGTGATCAAGGACTTGTCCTATGATCATGTGTGTGTGTGTGTGTGTGTGTGTTGTGTGTGTGTGTGTGTGTGTGTGTGTATGTGTAGCACACTAAGTGCTATAATGTGTCTAGACTATAAGTGATCTAGGCCACCCTCTCTCCCATTCTATAAAAGAGAGGACTTCCTCTCAAATCAATGGAATATTTTGCACTTGGTTCCCACACTCTCTTCCATGATGTCTATCTTCTTTCCCACTCCCCAACATGTGGTATTAGAACCTTTCCACCCTCCTTGACCTTCTACCCATGCTCCTAGCCTGCTCTAGCTCCCAAGTGCCACATCATCACCTTCTTCTTGACTCTCCACCTTCTTCCACATTTTGCCCTCTTTCCATCTAGAGCTTGTGGGGAGCTTGTAGAGCTCAATACTCCACACTTTTTGCGTCATTTGCCAAGTCCTTTTTGCTGTCGAACAACCTTTGTAAGACGCACCTCCAGCTCGAAGCTTGTCACAAAATTGCTCATCTATTGCACGTTCCAACACGAATAGAGTGTGCTGATTTGTCGCAGAATTCCGACGAAGTGCTCAACTATACTCTAATTCCTATGACAGGAAGCTAGGCGACCTCATTGGCAACATGCTGATGAATTTTGGTGGACAATGGTTGTCGGAATAAGGAGAAATTAACGATTCTTCGCCGATTCTAATCTCTGCTACCCCAAGAAATGTTGCGTGAAATTTCGCCATTCCTCTCTATTGGAAGTAGTCCTCAATAAGAGCTTCATTTCCATGCCAAAAGCCTATTGAATACTTCTTCTTTCAGATCCAATTTTTGCCTTCAGCATCAGATTGTTTGATTTGGGGGAAACAGTCAAAATCTGGTCAAAGTTTGACCATCCCAGAGGTTTGACCAGTCAAAATTTTATTCTATATCTACTTTAGGTGGCTGCACTAATAGATCTCTACTTGACTAAGTATTGACTCCGAAATGGACTCCACAAGTGTCATGGTACTTGTCATTTATGGTGATGCACACCTATCAATGTGATGAATGTATGAGTCACTAAGTCCCAATGCTGCGATAGCAAGGGCTTTTTCATATTGGACTATCCATTGTACTTCGGACTTCCCTTGGCTTCTTTTCTTTACCATTTGCCACATTCCATATCCCTTTTTTCATGATGGTGAACTTCTTGCTCTCCATACTCTCCATAAACTTCTTGAAGTGTTTAAGATTTATCTTGGTACCACAACTTACATCTTGATCATATCACATCCAAACTCATCACTTACAATCTTTTGACATCAAGGTCAAGTTAGAGCACCCAATGAAAAGTGCTGATCCTCTATATATGTCACTATGAACAAGTAAGTACCTTTGGGCAACTCCTTCACCTTGTGAAGACATGATATTGAGTAGGTCTTACCACTTGATATCTTATTCAAGGGCAACGTCTATACTCTTACAACCAGTATCTCTCAACACAAGTCACCAATCTCCAAAACAATGACTATCCCTTTGCAAATGGCACTCAAACATAGACAATTTAAGACTCCACATGAAGTTTGGGTGCAACTTGAAAAGGTATTTGGCGCACAAGTCTTACTCAAAAGTCTTCTAGATGAAGAGTATAGCAACACTTTTACATCCAACTTAGTGGATATTGAAACTTCTCTTTTGGAAGAGGAGAGAAATGGATCCTACTACATCTCCAAGGAAAGTGAAGCATATCTTGTGAAGAAGGGCTACATCAACAACAAAGAAAATATAGTTGAAGAGAAAACTCCATTAGCAAATGAAGTCTCAAACTTTGTGGTAGAAGAAAATAAAGATTTTATCTTTTGAGCTTTTTATCATCAATTTGGTCAATTTTGAGGTTCTCTTCCTGGAGTAGTACTCCAAAAAAAATCTTATGTGTTTTATCTTTTGTAAATCACCTCTAGTCACCATATGATGTAGGCCATGTGATATGTGTTTTCCTCCATTGTACCTCTTGCAAACATGAGAAACTAGGTCCACACAAAGGCCTAATATTTATCCTTGTACATGCAAGGGAGATAACCGTTTGGGGGGGGTCTACTATCCCATTTTGTAAACGTTGACCCACCTTTGCCAGCATGAGATCCTAGCCATAGATTTATCCTTGACCACCATGAGATGGCTTGTGAAACTATGTGCCTAGATGAATCCTTGACATAGCAAGGCGGGGGTATGTTGGGAATTGTGTGATCAAGGGCTTGTCCTATGATCATGTGTGTGTGTGTGTGTGTGTAGCACACTAAGTGCTATGATGTATCTAGACTATGACATAAGTGATGATATAATGCAAAGGCCCCCACATGGGGAGGTGCCTTAGATTTAGGAGTCCCTATGATGTAAGGATTGATTTCCTTTGATGTAGGAGAGGTGCCTATGATCTAGGCCACCCTCTCTCCCATTTTATAAAGGAGAGGACTTCCTCTCAAATCAATGGAACATTTTGCACTTGGTTCCCACACTCTCTTCCATGATGTCCATCTTCTCTCCCACTCCCCAATGCTAAACACATTAGAAGCCCTTAAACTACTACTAACCCACATTTAAACTTGATACTAACCACAACTTGCATGGTCAAATCGACCAAATGAACTAACTTCAAAACTATGGACCTAATTAACCAAGACATCCCTTCGGACCCTTGCAGGGCCAATGAGGATATCGGCATTCTTCACGCTGTTCACACTGTACAAACTATACCTATTGCTAATGCACCAGGTGGTTCAAGCATCTGTGATCACCAATGGAACAGAAACCACTATTCTACAAAGAGATATGAGAGACATACTAAAGTTTGAGATCCCAGTGACAATCCCCAAGCTCACACTCCTGGCATCGAAGAAACCTAAAGGATCTGATACAATGGTTGATGAGTGGGGCCTACGACACATATTCTTCAAATTGACAAGTTGATGAGGTTACAAACACACATATGGTGGTTAGAGTTGGACGATCTCGGAGAACTCATAAAGCAATACAACCTTTACTTCAATTTGGCAAGCGTGCCATGATTTTCAACCTTAGGCTTCAAAAGCATGAGAAGAATAAGTCCACAATGTTGACTTGAGAGGCTAACATCAATGTGAGAATTCTACTTGGATACGACTTCTGAATATAACTATTCAGTCCTGCTCGTATCACCCAAAAGTCAAGCTTGAACTAGAGTTCGGATTTGATGAGGAGAGTACTGATCTGATGCTCGAGACGAGAATTCCCAGTGATCATGCGTCGCATAGCAAACACGCTTGAACTAGAATATGGACATGATGAGCTTGAATTAGCATTTGGAGTGATGAGGAGAGTTATAGTCTGATGCTCTAGACGAGAATTCTGAGTGATCAAGCGTCGCATCGCAAACAAGCTCGAACTCGAATATGGAGTGATGAGCTTGAACTAGAGTATGGATTGATGAGGAGAGTAGTCTGATGCTCGAGACGAGAATTCTGAGTGATCAAGCGACGCATAGCAAACTACCTTGAACTGAGTACTGGGTGATGAGGAGAGTAGTCTGATATGCTCAAGACGAGAATTCGGAGTTGATCAAGAGTCGCATAGCAAACAAGCTTGAACTGAGTACTGGGTGATGAGGAGAGTAGTCTGATATGCTCAAGACGAGAATTCAGAGTTGATCAAGCGTACAGGAGCAACGAAGAAGGCTTGGATTCTCTCCCGCTACGAGCACAGCTCTTGCTCCAAAATGGATTTGTTTGTCAAGTCTTCCGTGTTCAAGCTCACGACGGGCAGCCTTACCACCCTGCCTCTTGTCTGCCTTGTCACCGTCTCTACCTTGCTGCTTGCCAAAATCCTCTCTTCTATGGTTAGCCGCAAGAAATCGCCTCCCCAAGTTCGGTGCTTTCCTCTTATCGGTGGTGTTCTCAAATTTATGAAATCCCCCGTCAAAATGATCAGTGAAGAATATCGTCGACTTGGCAGCGCCTTCACCGTCAAAGTCCTCCATCGGAACATTACCTTTTTAATCGGACCCGTGGAGTCTACACAGTTTTTCAAAGCACCAGAAAGAGAGATGAGCCAGCAAGAGGTCTACCAGTTCAATGTACCCACTTTTGGACCTGGCGTGGTCTTTGATGTGGACTATCCTGTGAGGATGGAACAATTTCGTTTCTTCAGTGAGGCCCTCAGAGTGAGCAATTTGAAGAGCTACGTTCAGCATATGGTTTTTGAAGCAGAGGTTTGATGTCCTACCTCTATTTCTCGAAATCTGGTCTCTGGGATGTCTGTTTGTTTGTTACGTTTCACATCGGTTGAAAGTAAGAAGTATTCGAAATAAACGACGTACGCTAAGCTTCAAGATTGTATTCTTTTGTAAGATGAATAACAAGACGACCCTAGGACGGGGCATTCACCTGAATAGAAGGAATGGTGGTGCGATGCAAGATAAGCCCATAGAAAAGAGGACGTGTTATTTATGAAAGTTCTATCCATTCCGGTAAACTTTAAAGTTAAGAAGGATAGATGGACGTAGTACTTTCAGATTAGCAACTGCATTGTAGATACAATTGAGTAGAAAAGAAACGCACAGACAATATTGACGAAAAATCAGTCCATCAGCTTGCCAATTTTGTACAGGGTCACAGAGGCTATCTCTTTGTAAATGAGGAGCCCAGCAATCCCTTTTCCGTCTGTCACGACTGAGTGTCTTGGTCTTATACCCACTGTGATTTACAGCTAAGGCTTGAATTTGTTGAAAGTAAGGGATTTAGTGGCTTCATACTTTGGTTTCCTAAGAGGCACTCCCATGATCACCAAGACACCCAAAGGAGCTTGGGATATTTCACTGATGAGGTACCTACAGATGGCATGAAGGCTACCAGTTCCCTCAAATATCAGTTTTATCTGGAAATGGCAGAAGATACGTCTATGATTGGTCAACTTAACCACACCGAAGGCTTGACTAGGCCATGCAAGAAATTGAAGAGATGCTAAAAGGTTGTGGAAACGATAAGCTGAAAGTGTATGTTCCACCTGTGAGGCCTCAAAGTAATGACGTGGCATAATTAAGCAACCACATGAAATACCTTAGTTTAATTAGTTTAAAATTTTAAGAATGATAAATTAGTATTACTGGCTTGACTAGCCTATACGCAACGGCTCCATTGTAATATTATTCAAATCCCCCCCTCCAGTACTCGTGGAAACTTCTCAACAGTACCTAGTGTACCTAAAGTACCATGGTTGTACATGTTCATCATCCTGAGTTAGGATATAACAACCTAGGGGAGTAACCCAGGCTATAGGAATTTATACCAAATGATCATTTTTTGTAAGATACCTCATACACAAGCCTGCTTTGATGTCAAACTTTTCCTTGCAGGGGATCTTTCGTAAAGATATCTGCCATGTTGTCCGTTGTGGTGGGACAATAAAGAGATCGACATGACTATCATTGATGCATCCACGTATACAAGGAGGATGTTTTTAAACTGTGTTTTATGATGGCACGAAAATCGACATTCTTCCCAATAGCAATGCAACATTGGATAACACAATTAATTGGTTTATCACTTCCTGTGTGTGAGAAGATGCGTTGGCTGCCATGTATTCAGCTTCATTGAAGGCTAGTCAGGGTTGTTAGAAAACAGAGGTGGAGGTTGCTTGCTACAAGCAACACTCCCCACAACATAAGATTGTAGAAGCATATGCCCAGAAACCACACAGTGCTAATTCAAACCACACTTCTTTCCTTAATGTCTACGAGTGTAGAGAGAAAGAAAGAAAGAGAGAGAGAGAGAGAGAGAGAGAGAGTAATTGAACTATGCTAGAGAGAGTAGAAACAGTATATATATATTGTTCCAAAGATGGACCAAAACCTTGTACAAAATGTGTGCATAGTGTGCAACGATCTGGCAGCAAGGTACTGCCTAGATATGGACCCTTGTGACTACAACACTGTTCTCATCTAGCAGCAAGGTACTGCCTAGATATGGACCCCTGTGACTACACTGTTCTCCTACCTCCTCATGGCACCTTCACAACATTATCAGCCAGTGTGCTCTCTTACCCAATGGGTGGCATGAAGGGAGCCGGGCTGAACAAACAAAGAAAATAAGAGAATCAATGCCCCAGATTGAATGGGATCCAGATGAGGACTACATAGCTCAGAAAGGGAATTGTGCGGTGATATTTATGAACGACAAGGCAGCAAGGAACAAAATCCTCAGGCAAAGTAACAAACTGAGAGCCACCAAGATATGGATTTCAGAGGAACTCACTCCGACTCAGCTCAAGATAAAGGCCACAGAACTTATTAAAGTAAAGGAAGCTCGGAAAGAAGGGAAGTGGGCTGTTTACAGAGATGGGAAAGCACTCATCAGAGACTTTAAATCCAAACCTAAAGACTCTCAGTCTTAAACTGATATAAGCTGATCTAGTTCTACTTAGTTTGTGTGTGTTAAATAATCCCGAATAGAGTAGCCATGAGCACTCTCTTCGATGTGTTTGAGTTTGATAGAATAATTTCAAGCTGAGTTGCCATGGGCACTCCTTGACTCTCTGGTCTTTTCCAGATGTAATCTTTCTTGGATGTGTATTTTGTCGTATAGTCCCGTGAGGGCTTCTGTCGACGTTAATATACCTCTCTTTCTTTCTTTCTCCTAGAGCTTCAATGATTGATTCACCCCAAACAGTATGGCTTCATTACAGGTAGGAATATCAAGGATGCAGTCCTAAACGTGTTATTAGCTATTGACTATGCCTTGACACAGAAGGAAAACTACATCATGCTGACTATGGATCTGGAGAAAGCATATGATAGGATAAGCTGGGACTTCATCCTTCGTACAATGGAGATGCTGGGATTCAGTGGTAAATTCTGCAACATGACTAAAATGCTATTCGCAAACGCGAGGGCAACGGTGTCCTTAAATGGTTAGCATTACCAAAGTTTCACTCTGCAAAGGTCATTGAGGCAGGGCTGCCCATTCGCCCCCCTCCTCTTTGCTGTAGTGACAGAACCCCTTCTATGTCAAATTGACCATCAGATACCTAGAGGCTGCATAAAAGGACTGAGAATGCAGACAATTCAAGTGTTTTGCACACAGTTCTATGTGGATGACAACACCAGTATTCTGGAAGGAATGCAGGAAAACATTGGCAAGTTCCTTGAGACTTTCAATGAGTTTGCTACACTTTCAGACTCGAAAGTCAATAACTGCAAGACTGAGGCGTTATGGCTGGACTTGGGGCTGAAACCAGACTGGGCAGAGAGCCTACTGACCAATTGGATACCTGCTGGGCAAATGATTCACTATCTGGGATGCCCTATAGGGGTGTCCACTTCACTTAAGAGCAAATTTGGCTGGGCTTTTCAGAGGATTACCTCTAAAATTGATAAATGGAGTGGCAAGCCAATCTCTCTAACAGGGAGGATCACTAAAGCGAAGCATGTGCTTTAGTCACTACTAGTGTATGTTTTATCTTTGCTTCCTTTCTCTAGTGCTTGCCTGAGAAAGGTTGACAGGAAAATCACTGATTTCATTTGGGAGCAGAGATGGCATGCCTTCAGCGCAGATATGTTATTCACTCCCAAACAAGGGGGAGACATAGGACTGTCTAGTATGAAATCAAAGAATGATGCTCTTTGCTTTAAGAGTCTATTCCAGCTTGGAAGTAATCAGCCATGGGCCATTATAGCCCGCGAACTAATCTGTAGAAATGCCCGGAAAGGTATTTCGGACGCCTGGCAAGATGTCCTACTGTCGAAGAATACCTCAGTCAGAACTCTCTCCAAACTCGTGCACATCTGAAACAGCAAGTTAAAAGGTAGTGAATGGGGTGGCTTAAGAAACCTGTATGGAGATGCTTCTCTAGGTCTATAAGAAAGGACCGAAGACTTTCAGACAAGTATGGGACCCAGGAAGGACGCCACAGCAAGTGGCAGAATTGTTTGATCTTAGTACATCTGAGACACAGCTGATTGGAGATATCTTGAGTAGAGACCTTTGCCAAACTGACAAAGACTTCAGGGATAAGCCGAGACCAGTTGGAATTCTGAGCACCAAAAAGCAATGGAATTTTTTTGCGCCCATGGATAGATCCATGACCTGGTGGTTCAGGCTCTCCAAAGTTTGGCAAGCAACTCCATCATTTAGGATTAACTTCCTGCTGTGGAGAGTTTTGGTGGGCAAAATGCCTTTGAAGTCCAGAATCGCAAAGTGGTACCACAGAGTACCGCCTTTTTGCTAGCTGTGCAAAGGTTTCAGAGAAACCCAGATGCATCTTTTTTGGGAGTGCCCAGTGTCTAAGGAACTCTGGTCAGGCCTGGAAAATAAGCTGAATAGTCTAAATATCGGGATGAAGCTGAAGTGGAAGGTTGCATTGCTTGGGGACAAGGGTGGACAAAACGATCTCACATACAAAATGCTGCAAGTTCTCAGAGCTCAAGTACTGATGCATTTATGGAATTTCAGAAATGATGTCTCCTTTCAAAGGATACCGGCAGGAAGGATACCGGTTGAGAGCAAACTGGAAGAGATTAGAAAAGCAGTTAAGTTTTTTGGAATTCGGGATGAGGCTTGTAGTGCGCTCAGCCGTTTATGGCAATAGTTTAGCCTTTTAAAGGCGCCTCTTTATTTTCTCTGTAAAAATATTTCCCTTAATAAAATTTCGTTTTCCTCTCGCAAAAAAAACAACAATTAATTTCGCTCCAATATATTAAAGGAAAGTGAGCAATACACAACGCTTGCTCTTGACAGCAATTTTTTGCTCAGAAATAAGAAACTCCCTTTATGCTCAGAGAAGTGACCACCTTAGATTTCATGCTTTTTCTTCCAAACTTGCAATATGGACATATTTGCGATATTAAAAGAAAAGTACGTACAAGAACTGACCTGTCTCTTTGCTCCTTCACACGTGCCGCTGCTGAAAATATCAAACAAAATAAATACTAAAGAAATCTAGAGCCATTCAAGTTGGCATTACCTAGTCAAGGAAGACTTGCTGGAATTGACTCAAATTCTTATGCTACTGTGACATGCATCATACCTATTGTATTCATATAGACTACTTTTGATAGTAGAAGGCTTGCATCTTTCATGATCTGCGACTACTTCCTTTCCTAAACCTTAACGGATGGTTGAATGAATGGACAATTGTGGAAGGGTATGTCCTTCCAATGGGACACTACCCATGCGGCACAATTCTTCACAAGTTGCTAGCCAGGCAATTGAGCACCAAGTAATAAACAAATGAGAAGAAGAATCGCATCATAAGTCCTGCAAATGCACTCCCAAGGGCAATGCTGGATAAGTCAATAGCATGTGACCACTATGGATAAGATGGATTGGCTCCAAAGGTCCCCCTCCATCTTGTTTATAACAATCCCTCCATGAATAGAAAGCCAAATGAAAAGACTGAGCTCTAGAAACATCTATCTAAATATAAAACTAATTCAATGATTAGCTTTGGATGATCTCAAAATTTTGGCTCGAATCTAAGTCTATGGAAAGAAAATTGGTGTTTAAATGTTTTTGGCAACCATCATTTCCACTAGCGAGGATACCATTGCAAGAGGATACTCTCTACACTCCCAAGGGCAATGCTGCATAGACTCAATAGCATGTCGACACTATGGGTAAGATGGATCGGCTCCAGAGGTCCCCCTCCATTTGTTTATAACAATCCCTCCATGAATAGATAGCCAAATGAAAAGAGTGATCTCTAGAAGCATCTATGTAAATATAAAACTAATTCAATGATTAGCTTTGGATGGTCTCCAATTTTTGGCTGGAATCTGAAGTCTATGGAAAGAAAAATGGTTTTTAAATGATTTTTTGCAACCATCATTCCCACTAGCGAGGATCCCATTGCAGCGGGATACTTCATGGGAACACCATCTTAAATCCACAATCCCCAATCGCCACTAGTGAAATCCTTGAAATGACCACCCTCACAAGCTCAAGGTATGCATCTTGGATAACAGCATCATCTCTCTAATCTGCCTCTAGGCTGAACTGAAAAGGCCAAGGTATCTCCTTTTCCCTGCCATAAAATACCTACCACCTAGAGGGGCACTCTCCAGAGGGTTTCACCTAGCTCTCTCTAATATGCCTCTAGGCTGAACTGAAAATGCCAAGGTATCTCCTCTTTCCTGCCATAAAATACCTACCACTTGAGGGCCACTCTCCAAAGGGGTTCACTAAGGAATATGTGAGATAGCACGTGCATCTATAAGAAGGGGTTATTACTTGGACATTTTACACTTTTAAACATAAGGAATTTTAAAATTGAAATTTAGATAAAAGTTACAAGTTTGTGAAGGAAGGATTAAAATCATATATGTAGTAAGGGTATCAAATTTGACCTTTTGAACACATAGATGAATCAAGTATAAGTTCAAATGATTGTACGACCCATATTCTTATCGTATAGACTCCTGTGCCAGAAAAGGCTCACATCCATCTGACAGGTCTATGCTTCCTACCATCTACCCCGGTGCACTCAAGAGGGATAGCTGGATCAATATATCAAGCCATCTATTCCCTCCTCTCTGATGTTGTACCAAATGAGCTCCCTATCCTCAAAAAGGTCTTTGAAGGCCTTCCATAATCCCACCGATGGTCCTTACCAAGTTTTGACTCCGACTAGCCTCCGCCCGAGGAAGATCTCTTATTCTTTCTGGCTAGCAGCCCATGGAAGTCTCCCATAGGACCTTGGTCACATGCGGGGACCTTGGTCACATGCGGGGACCTTGAGATGATGGCTCACTGCTTGTGAAAGCTCACTCATGAATCATGAATACCACACTAAAATAGTAGAGAATAAAAAGTGTATACAGAGAGAGAAAGACAGAGAACTCGGATCTTATTCTTCCACCAAACAGTGGGCAAAACAACCTCAGAGATGAGCACAAGACAACCAGAAAAGGGCTGGGAAAAACTGAGAACTCTGTGGGCTAACTCCTGCTCTGCGCTGCCTGGAAAGGGTTCAGTGGCTGATGCTGAAAGGAGGGGACAGGGAGGCATGCTGCTGCTGTGTATCCTGCAGCCCCAATCTTCTGTGCATCCTGCAGCACCAACAGCCCACCCAAATCACCTCCCCTCATGGTCCAATGCCCCAGCATCCTCCTCATATGGCTGCTCACAGGTGGGGACATTGACCTCCAACACCTCCTCGCAATGACGCAACTGTGGGCCAATCCTGGTGTTTCATCTGCTCCCGGGGAAGAGCCTTCATGAATACATCCGATAGGTTGTCAATGGTTGGGCAGGACATAAGCTCCATGATGCCATCGATGATGAGCTCTCGAACAAAGTGTTTTGTTCGTGCATGGAACACGGGCTTCTTCGCGATGGCAATGCATTTCTGGTCGCACATGACCACCATCGCTGCCTCTTGAAGCACGTCCATATCCTCTAGAATCCATCACGAGCAACAATGTCTTGCATGCTGTTGTGCACGCAGCTCTGTACTCCACCTCTATAGATGAGAGATCGACTGAGGGCTGTTTCTTGCTTAGCCATGAGACGGCCCCTGATGCAAGCAGAAAACAATAGCCCATGGTCGATTGCCTGGAATCTGCATCACCTTCCCAATTAGAATCACAGAAACCACCCAATTCCACCCCCGTGGTATATGTGATGCCATAGGTGCATGTACCCTTGAAGTACCTCAGCATTCATAAACCTGCCCTCCAATGATTTCCCAAGGGTTCGGCAGAAAACTGATAGAGCAGCCCTGTAGCATAGGAGATATCTGGCCCTGGTGTTTGTTAGGTACAGCAGGCTGCCCACCATCCTCCAATACTTACTAGCATCCACCAGCTGAGATGATTCATGTACACTTAGTTTCAGCCCATCCTCCATGGGGTTCACTGCCGCCTTGCAGTCCTTCCATATGGAACTACTTGAGTAACTCCCAACAAATTTCTCTTGCGAGATGAAGATGCTGCCCTTACTTTGCTTTACTTCAATCCCAAGAGAATAATGGGAGATCCTAGATCAGTCATTTCAAACTCCTCCATCGAAGCTTTTTGATAAAGAGAACTTTTTTTTGTGGTCTCCTATAAGTATTCACGTACAGGATCAATACTAGCCTCTTCCCCCCCTCTGAAAAGAGATAAAGATTTGCATCTGAAGGACTTTGAGCCAACCCAATGTTGGGGAAGAATTTTTCAATCCATTGGTACCACGCTCTCAAGACCTGTTTCAGTGCCTTCTTTAATCTGCATACCTTGGAAGCAGAGCCTGGAGCCTGAAAGCTCCACGTATAACTCCTCCTCGAGGGTCCCATTCAAGAATCATGGTTTTACATCCATCTGGAATATTGGCCACCCATGATGGGCAGCCAAGGTTATAACAGTCCGAATAGTCACCATCCGAGCTGTTGGGGCAAATGTCTCATCCAAGCCGAGAACCTCCGATTGAGTGTACCCTTTTACCATCAGACTTGAATACCAGTTTATACACCCACTTGGTACCAATTATCTTCTGCTTGTAGGGTTTGTGCACAAAGTCTCAAATGTCATTTTTCAAAATACCCTCCATCTCTGCCTTCACAGCAGCCTGCCACTCTAGAATATCCTCTGCTTCCTTAAAGGATCTAGGCTCATCAATCTGAGCCACCATGGCAAAGTTTGCTGAGGGAGTACACATATTGTGTTGAGACCTCTAAACTCTAGAACTAAACTCGGGGATGTCCATGACCCGAGAGTCTTGCAAGGTTCTCAAATCAGAGTTACGGGAAACGGGGAAACGGAAACGGGAAACGGAAACGTTTCGGGATTTTTGAGAGGGGGTGAAACGGGGAAACGCCACGTCATCAAGGGGGTTTAGAGTAATGCATACACACATTTAGAAGTTTCGGGTCTGAAACGGCGTTGTTTGAGTGGCATTTTAGAATGCCAAATGTATTTCAATCTTTTGCGCCACCACTTTGCCGTGCGAGTCATTCGCCAAAGCTGATTGAGCTTGTGAGAAACTCATGGCGGAGATGAAAGGACTTTGTATAATGAAGAAACAATAATACGTGACAGCCGTAAAGGTTTCAAGAATGACCCTAGAGAGGTAATAATCCAATCATCAAGACGTTCTTGAAGCTCCAATGGTGGAATGGGCTGAAAAGGTTGAAACATAGCTGTAATCTTTTGCCCAATGGATTTGTAATGCATACCAAGGTCAAATTTTGCAGCAGCCAATGGAAAAGAAAGAGGAAACCCATCATCTTGGATGACATCTGCCACTGAGTGGATGCCTTTTAAACTGAGGTCTGAAACGTTTCAGACCCCCAGAAACGGCGCGTTTCGGGTCTGAAACGGCGTTTCAGATGCCGTTTCAGCGTTTCGGATCGCTGTTTCAGCCTGCGTTTCGCGTTTCAGGGCCGTTTCGCATTTCGGGGGGTCTGGCATGGGGGAAACGCCGTTTCGGGCCTTCGTTGCGCCATTTCGGCGTTTCAGCGTAACTATGTCTCAAATACCACGTTGGTAACTTCTTTACTCAGGAAGTTGACTTCGGAGGTGGCGCAAGTGAATCTGGCTCTGCCTCTATCTCCTCAAACTCTTCATCCTTCTCCACGTCTTTAATAGTTAACTTGGGTGGGGGTGCAATGGGAACTTCCTCGATCTTCTCTTCTGGCTGGGCTCTGTCTCCTCAAAGGCCACAGCTTGCTGATGATTATATGTCGCTTCATCGGGTTGAAGAGGCGGTATTCCTTGGATTCTTCACTATACCCAACGAAGATACACCTCCTGCTCTTGGAATCCAGTGTTGTCCTATCATCCTTGTGCACATGTACGAAGGCGTAAGAACCAAAAATCCTAAAATGAGAAATGGTCGGTTTCTTACCATAGTATGCTTCATAGGGAGTCAGTCTTCAATAGCCTTGACCTTGGTCCTGTTGAGGATGTGAACGGCAATGTTCACGCCTTCGCTCCCATAAGCTTTCGAGAGGTTCTTTCCTCTCAACATGGTCAAACCCATCTATGTGACCATTCGGTTCTTCCATTCAGTAACTCCATTTTGTTGAGATGCGTGGGCTTTGGTGTTCGATGCTTCTTGCAAAAAGTATTAAACTTAGTGGAGGTGAACCCCCCCCTCCCCGGATCCGTACAAAAAGCTTTTACACCCTTCCCTACCTCCTTTTCTACCTTGGCCTTCCATTCTTTGAATTTCTCGAAAGCTTGAGATTTCTTGGCCAGGCGGTAAACCCATCTCATATAATTGAAATCATCAATAAATAGCGCAGAGAGTAGCGTGGACTTGTGAATGAGTTCGTTGACATGGGCCTGCATATGTCGAAATGAACCAGCTCAAGTGGTCCCTTGGCCCTTGATGGGGCCTTCTGTGGTAATCTCTCCCGGTATTGCTTGCCCTCCAAGCAAGCTCTGCAAACTCTGTCAATGCTTGCAATCGGTGGAAGTGCATCCACCATGGTTGACTTATGCATCTCTGTTAGAGTGCCATAGTTGACATGTCCAAATCCCTCATGCCACAACTTTGAGCGTCCATGGTCCCCATGCACTATTTATGCATTGAGCCTGTATAAGCCATTCTCCTCGACTCCTTGAGCCAGCACATGTCCATGTTGAAAAGGTCACCTCCCCATCTGTAAGCCCCCATATGAGGAGAGCATGGGGGGGGTGAACCTAGTTAAAGAAAGAGGGAGGGGGCTGCCACATGGGCAGCACCTCACACAAAGAAAGGAACGAAGGCGCGATGACGTCAGCCACTGTACGGATCTGTACGGGCTGCTGCAGGGCAGTGTACGGAAGGGGTACGGGCAGGACATGGCGCCGGCAAAGGGCTGCAGCATGGCACAGCATGGCGGGGGTCTGTGGGCAGGTTTGCAGCCTGCAGCAGGCTCTCCAGCAGCAGCAGAGGGGAGCCTAGCAGCAGCCCAAAAGGGCCTGGCTAGGGCCCTTATATAGGGCTGGTTGGGCTGAGCCAACCAGGTCAGTTGGGCTCAGCCAACCTGGTCTGTCCAGTCGGCCCAGATTGGGACAGACCAGTCGGTTTTCTCAGCAGGCCTTAGGGCCTATATAAGGAGAGGCTCTTGGCCTCATTCATCATCCAGCAGCCAGCAGTTCCAAGCAGAAAGGAGCAGCAGGAAGCCTACTCTTTGGGCCTATCTACAGGAGGTGAGAGAGTGCAACAAGAGCTGCAGACTTAGCCAGGAAGGGCTGGACCTTGGCTGTCTTCTAGGGCAGCAAGGTGCTGAGATCATCATACCTTCTGGAGCAGTCATTCACAAGCAGGTTGGAGCAGTGGAACAGATATCTTGGGGCCTACATTCAAGAGGACCAAGGGAACCTTTGTGCTGCAGACAAAGCTTGGCAGGGGCTGCCCACCTAGGCTGATTCACAGTGGAGAAGAACACATTGAGAGGATCGTTCTGGACGGAAAGTCTACAGACGCTCGAGGTGGAGCGCGCGGACTCGAGTCTAGAGATAACTGGCAGATAGGAGGAGGACCTTGTGGTAAGATCAGAGGACCACACCATTGGTGGGACTCTGGATCTATCTCTCTTGTATTGTGTCCATAGTTTTGGACGGAAATATATATTTTGGTGGGTTCTCTATCTGGCTGGTTTATTGTCTATTGATGAGTCTGCACATCTATGTGACGCACATTAAGTAAAGAAGTTTGTGATTCCACACCCACACCACATTGTGTGAGCTCCTGGGCATTACTATCAGTCTTCCGCTGTGTGTACCCTCTGTTGGGTCATTTCTAACAGTCCAATCTCCTAGGAGCTGACAGTGACCTGCTGATCTTCGAACAGTACTGGCATCTTGTGCTTGCCCATCTGACTTACTGAGAGCAAGCTTTTGCAAACATTAGGCACATAGAGTACACCGAAAATTACCTTTTCATCTCCCGAGGTTGTGATGAATGGTATGGTACCTATAGCCTTCATAGGGCATGTCCGGTTGTCCCGCACAATCACCTTTGAATCACGATGAGCACCTTTCGAGATGTGTTTGCATTGATAGGCAAATCCACGCATGTTTGGGTGACCCGCTGTCGTGGGATCCCTTTTGCAATGTTTGCTTCCTCCTTCCTAGGCTCAATGCTGCAGCCTGCCTTTGAGCATGAGCATCGTAGCTGACACCATTAGTGGTATCCGTCAGCTTTCCTCACTGCGCCTCATAAGACTTCCTATCAGTTTCTTTAAGGTTATATCTTCAATCTTTACACTTTATCAGGAACTTCTCTATCGTAACTTTGCAGTTCTTCTGTCAGACACCGGGTCCTCTCCACGTGCTTGCAATTTGACTCCCCTTTGTGCATCCATAGCACAGCAATTTGACATTTAAAAAGAGTGATTTGCAGTTGTTAACCATTGTAAGTGTCTTCTTGGTCCCAGGCCCAGCCCCACACCGCAATAACTTATGCTTTGATTGCCATGTCAGATGAGTCCTTGGGTATTTTGGATCACAATCCTCCTTCCATTTAGTAGGCCAGTGACTGGTAGTGCCTGAGCCAGTCCATCTTGGTCCATGACAAGCTCCTACAGACACTGCTCTTGAAGAAAAGACTTGGTTTGCCAATTCCACAGCCTGAAATCTTCATCTTCAAACTTCTTGGTGTTCGCTCATGAGTATGCTGAACAATTTAGGTATGTAATGGCTAGCCTAGACCTGGTTACCTTCCTTCACTCAGTTAATCCATACAAGAGGTGCTTAGTGTCTTGCTAGTTGCAACAGCTGCGCACAACACAAGCTTACAACTTCCACACATACTAAGGCTATCGAAGACTCAAGACTGTAGAATTCCTATCTAGCAGTGAGCGTAACTGATCATTGAGCCTTATTTAACTACGGCATCCTTTAAGGCAGGAGTATGATCACCTCCATACTCGAAAGACCTACGCTAATTCCCATGATTGCTATATTCCCACATTTAGGTCAGCTTTGCTCGTCACACTTTGGATTCAGAGTCCTTATTTCTCTGTTTTTCTTTGCCGTTACTTCAATCGCAGTTTGTTTGTTAAGATGTTAGTTCAAGCACGTTAGAGAAAAAAGGTGAAATGTGATGGTTTTAGAAAAGGTATGAATAAACAGCCAGTATGAAATTATTTCATTCATCATCGTTTGCTGCTTGTTCTCTGGTTTTGTAGAGTTTTTTTTCTAGATGGGGTGATGAAGGTGAGGTGGACTTGAAGGAGGAACTTGAACACCTGATCATTCTTACCGCAAGCAGGTGTCTCTTAGGCAGGGAAGTGAGGGATCAGTTATTCCAGAATGTGAGTGAGCTTCTTCATCATCTTGAAAATGGCATGCTTCCTATCAGCATGTTGTTTCCTTATCTTCCAATTCCTGCACATCGACAAAGGGATGAAGCTCGAAAGAAGTTGGCAGATATTTTCTCTAAAATCATTCAAAAGCGGAGGGCGTCCGGAAATGTTGAGGCTGACATGCTCCAAGCTTTCATTGATTCAAAATATCGAGCAACTGGGGCTGCATTGACAGACAATGAAATAACTGGGTTATTGATTGCTGCACTTTTCGCTGGACAACATACCAGTTCGATTACCTCTATATGGACTGGGGCCTGCTTATTGAGGTGAGAAGTCTGGGATGCATAAGCTGGCATTTGAGGGACCCATATATATTTGCTCTATATTTGCTCGAGCTGCTGTGCACATCCTTTACTCAGATTTTTTTGTTCGTGTTACTGTGCAGACACAGGCAGTTCCTCCATCCAGTGTTGGAAGAGCAGCGGAAATTGATCGAACGGTATGGGGATAAACTGGACTACGAAGTGCTAGGTGAGATGGATGTGCTATACCGAGCCATCAAAGAGGCTCTTAGGCTGCATCCACCGCTGGTTCTCCTGCTGCGTTACAACCACAAGGATTTTGCTGTAAAGACGAGAGAAGGCAAAGAGTATGTGGTACCAAAGGGGCACTTGGTGGCGACGTCACCGGCATTTGCGAACCGGTTGTCGTACGTGTACGCAGAAGCTGATGAGTATGATCCAGAAAGGTTTGGAGAAGGGCGGGAGGAAGACAAGGCAGCAGGAGCCTTGTCATACCTATCGTTTGGAGGGGGGAGACATGGGTGTATTGGAGAAAACTTTGCCTACTTGCAAATTAAAACTATTTGGAGTCATTTGTTTCGCAACTATCACCTCGACCTTGTTTCCCCCTTCCCTCAAACCGATTGGGAAGCCATGGTTGTGGGTGTCAAAGGCAAAGTGATGGTACATTACAAAAAGAAACTTCTCATCTCATAAATATCCTTGTATCCTTTATTTTCCCCATGAATGTTTTTGGGTGTCACATCTCATGGCCTACTCATCAGTATTTGTATCCTTTGTCATAGGCACACTAATGGTAAGATACAAAAAGAAAGATATGATCGCCTACTATTTGTATCCTTACTTTATCCATGAATGCTTATAAGTATTTGTATCCTTACTTTATCCATGAATGCTTCTCTGATTTCTTCAAGGCATGGTTCCACTACTCTTTTACAGTGAACCTGCAACATTTTTCAATATCTGCATTCATGTTAATGTAAGCTCAACCTTATGGGTTTCTTTTGTTTGATACGTGCCTACATGTATGATTTTACTCTCCTTTGCACTTTAGGTGGGAAATTATGAGAACACACAGTACACTAACCTCTTGCAAACTAGAAGATGATATCCAAAACCACCCTCTAGAGAAGTGATAGGCAAAGACCTTGTTAACCCTCGTCAAACATGTAACATTACATCTTTAAGCAAACAAGGGGATGTTGTTTATAGCATGGCTTACATAGCGTATACATGCTTGAGGGGGTAAAATGAGTGCTCATCAACTATGATCATTTTGTGTGAGTGTATAAAAGGGATATTTGAATCAGCAATTTTAAATATGTGCACAATTGTAAATACATGCACTTTTATGTTTTTAAATATTTCTTTTATAGAAGGCGGGTCAACAAGTATTTAAAAACATGTAAATTTTCAAGTAAAATGTATTTTATATACATTCTTGCTTGTAATAAGCGCTCTTCCCTATGGTGATAACTCCCTTTACTAAGGAAACATATAAAATTATTAAATATGCAATGACTATATTCCATTAATAAAATCAATCATATTAGCACAGTTGTGTTCTAGACTACAAGAGCTTTGAATATGCATTTAGAGCTTGAAATTTGGATAATGCATGTAAAAGTCCTCTAAAAGTTTAGAGGAGGTGGATTTTCATATTTCAGTGTAGTTTGACTATATTCCATTAATAAAATCAATCATATTAGCACAGTTGTGTTCTAGACTACAAGAGCTTTGAATATGCATTGAGAGCTTGAAATTTGGATAATGCATGTAAAAGTCCTCTAAAAGTTTAGAGGAGGTGGATTTTCATATTTCAGTGTAGTTTGGCTTTGCCCCCCCACCCCCCTTTCCAATAGAAGCCCCTCTCCTATTTTGGGTCTTGCATATTATGCAAAATATGCAGAAAACTTAAGATCTTGCATATTCCTTTAAGGACATGACTTATGCATTGTGAGATGGAGGGCCTTATATTTTCATATTTTTCCATTGTATATTTAAGATTTTTGTAGGATATTCTATACATAGACCTTATTTCCCCCATACCCTAGATTTTGGAATTTGAACTTTGGCATCCCAGGGATTTTACATATTGACCCCTCGGAGAGTATGGGTTACTTTAGACATGACTTTTGCCTAATGACATGTGGATCTTGTTCAACCAATGATCGAGAATCCTTTGCAACCTTCCTAAGCACTCCATAAAGTTGTGTACTAGCCCCACAGCATAACCCTTTGAATTAAACATTGAAAAAATGTTACCTAAGGGATCTATCCTAAATGATTGCCAAGGGCAAGTTACTAAAAGGAATAATTATACGTGATGCTCCCTAGACTTGGTAGTCATGAATACTATGATCATATTACATCAAAGGCATAGTTACATTAAAAGCACTGCATGTATATGTATGTATGTATTGTTAAGGCCCACGCATGAAAGTAATTTACCATAAGAGTCCTCTAAAATCTCCAAGATATCATAATGGTGTCAATAAACACCTTTTGAGGGTTTTAGAACTCTGAAATCTCCAAGGCTTAATAATGGTGCTAATTACATTTTAAGATGTGGCGGCACTGGAGTGAAGCATCATTGGTTGATTTTAAATTAGAATACTTCAAAATTAATCAATCTTTAAATAAAATTAATTAATTATTAAAACAAATTTACTTATTTTTTAAATAAGAGTAATTAATTTTAGTTGAAATTTCATTGATTGAATTGAATTTAATTAAATTACTTCATTAATTTTTATTTTAAATTAATCAAAAATAAAATTATTTTTACTTATAAAATTATAGTGATAAATATTATTTAAAATTTTAATTAACTTAAAACTAAAAAATGAAATTAAACTTAAATAAAAATTATAATCAATTAAGTGAATAAATTATATTTAAATTAAAAATTAAGTATGATTTAATTATTAATTAATTATAATTTCTAACTAAGTTACTTTTAAAATTAAATTAAAATAAACATGAATTTTAAATTATTCATTAATTTTTATTTTATAATTAAACTAAATTAAATTAAAATTAACATGTCTTTTTAATTAATTTTAGTTAAAATTTTATTAATTAAGGGGAAGGGGCCTAAGGGGGGGGCATTAAGGTATCCCATGAGGATGGCGATGAACACAAGAGGAATATTGCCTTAGTCTCTGCATCAAATTTCAGCTTCTAAAATAATATTGAATTCATTCAAGTGAGAAGCAATGGAGACCCCTTCCTTCATTTGCTTCTCAAACAACCTCTTCAAGAGGTAAAATTTATTCTAGTCAGTTTCCCTCTCATAAGTGGCACATAATTTTTTCACAAATCTTTCGTAGTCTACTCATTTACTAATGTGAAATAAACTAACTTTGAAAGTCTCCTCCCCCAACATGTTGCGCCCGCAACCGATCAGCCCTAGCAACTGGTTGCGCGTACCTAGGGCCAACTGGTTGCATGTGCTATAGGTTGGGGGAGGGGGCTAATGCCCCCCCCCCCGCCCCTTAAGGAAGCCAAGGAGCCTTGGAGCCTCGCTGGCTCACCCATGCCCCTGCTCGTTGCCTATGTCGCCCCGCTCGTACCCCGCTACCTGGAGAGAGAGAGAGAGAGAGAGAGAGAGAGAGAGAGAGAGGTTAGAGACCAAAGGTGCAACCTGATTCTTCTCAAAAGAAATACAAAAAAAGGGTGTTCTATCGTTGTGGCCTCTTTATCTGCCTTATTGGATCATACAGAATCAACTTCAGAAGAAAGAACACATAGTTTCAAGGTAATGATGTGATTTCGCTTTGAAATTTGTCTGTTTATTACATTTTTGTCTTGCAGTTTGTCTATATTTGTGTTGCAAAAAGGTAGAGAGGAAGAGAAGATAGAGATGGATGATATTTAGAGCCATAACATTATTTCAACATTTGTTTCTTCTCTCGTAAAGGAGAGACAGAGAGAGGGAGAGGGCTAGAGAGGGAGGGAGAGGGGGGGGAGAGAGAGGGGGGGGGAAAGAGAGAGAGAGGGAGAGCACATAAGCGAGTAGAGAGGAGACTGAGCACAAGTGAGCGGAGGGGGGAGGGAGAGGAATTTTTATAGGTATTTACCCTAACAGAGGGTTTACAGGTGGTGTTATACGAGAAGAATGAATCATAGCCTTTAGACCAATACATAGTCTTGATCCTATGAACATGTGTCATCTTTAACGTTGTGGGGAGAGAAGATGCACAGTGCTAATCACCAATGTGCTAAGTCATGTAGTGTATTAAGATTATCCACATGGAGACTTTGAGACACTGGGTGATATCTTACAATGTGACATTTTTGATATCCAAGCACATAGAACTGTTTGGGATCGAGATGAAATCGTTCCAAAGATATACTTTCAACATATCAAGAGAACTTTTATCAAGGGGGAAAAAGTTGAGATGTTGTCTTGCTTAGGGAAAGTGTTAGAACTTTGCATATTTAAGGGTTATGCAGAGGGGGGGAAGAGAGAGGGGGGGGGAAAGAGAGAGAGAGGGAGAGCACATAAGCGAGTAGAGAGGAGACTGAGCACAAGTGAGCGGAGGGGGGAGGGAGAGGAATTTTTATAGGTATTTACCCTAACAGAGGGTTTACAAGTGGTGTTATACGAGAAGAATGAATCATAGCCTTTAGACCAATACATAGTCTTGATCCTATGAACATGTGTCATCTTTAACGTTGTGGGGAGAGAAGATGCACAGTGCTAATCACCAATGTGCTAAGTCATGTAATGTATTAAGATTATCCACATGGAGACTTTGAGACACTGGGTGATATCTTACAATGTGACATTTTTGATATCCAAGCACATAGAAATGTTTGGGATCGAGATGAAATCGTTCCAAAGATATACTTTCAACATATCAAGAGAACTTTTATCAAGGGGGAAAAAGTTGAGATGTTGTCTTGCTTAGGGAAAGTGTTAGAACTTTGCATATTTAAGGGATATGCTCAGAATCTTCTTTGTATGGTGGAGGTAATAAGTTGATTAGTGAAGAGGTCATTGAAATACAATGGATAATATGTCACATCTAGAGGTCCTTAAGGCTACATCTCATCTTCAAGTTCATAATACGGTCAAATGGGGGTTAGCTTTCTTGAAATCAAATTTACCTATTAAGAAAGTTTCCTTTAATGTGGTGGATGATACAAGAGAGTATTATGAGAAGAAAAGAACTGCACGAATAGGCTCAAAATTAAAAAATCATGGTAGCTCTAAAGACTACCATCGCGGCATGCTTTCAGGTATTGAGGACATTATAATAAGTGATGTTGATGAAAGAGAGGTTGCAAGTGACTCAAATATGCTCACTGGTATAGAGGACGTGTCTTGTGTTGCAAGTGACTCGAACATGCTCACTGGTATAGAAGATTTTTCTTCTGTTGCAAATGACTTGAACAAGCTCACTGGTGTGCAAGACTTGTCTTATGTTGCAAGTGACTCAAGCATGGTCATTGCTAGTATTGGAGACTTGTCTTGTGTTGACAATGACAAGATGGGACCACAAAGAAAAACAAATGAAGTGATTGATGGGATAAATGATGCAATAATAAGAATTGACGATATTAATGCTCATGGCCATGATGTTCTCACTCAGAGTGGAGGACCGAGATGGTAGAACATCTAATTGTGAAGGAGAAACAGTTCAACCACACAATTCAAGGCTCAGCGTTGGCAACAAATTGACTTTAATGAACTTATCTACTACATTTCCAATCCCAAGATATTATGAAGTGCCATCAAATAATTCCCAAGGCGAATCTGCATTTGAGTTTAGAGATGAAGATTCAATAGAAATGGGTTCAATGGGTAATGGACTTACAACTGGGAAACGCAAGACACTATTCACAAAAAGAAAGCATGTGAGTGTCAAGAGGCGACGAGAGTCATGGCACCGATTCCAAAACCCAAGAGACATGTAATGTTATCTCAGGAGAATTAGAAAGGATCTTATTCAAGTTTGTTGCAGGAAACTTTGCATGAGAAAAGTTTCAAAAGATAATTGTGAAGCCATACGCCTTGGCATTTAGGGTAAGACGGGGCCTAATAGACATAACTATCTTCTTCAAGAGTTTTCTTTCTTTCTTCATCAAGGTAATCAGGACTTGAGGACAAGACACTACAAACCTAAACTGAAACCCATGGTTAATGGGACATCCATATGTAATCGAGGATATCAATGGCTAGCTGGGCTATCACATGGTACATATTGGACCATTTGGGTAGAGGTGAAAGACAAAGTGGTTCATAAAATTCATGAAAATGTCTACAAGCTTAAATGCAAAAGAAGCACTAGAAATGCAACTGTAACATTAAAGCAAATCCTTGAAGATCATGCATTAACACACAGTCTCATCTTCCCCAATCAATGCCGAATGGAAGTCTGGAATGCCAACATCATCTTCCTTTGGGAATGACAAAGAAGGTTGTGCTAGAAACAGTCAATAAAACTTTTCAAGATAGAGAAGAGAGCATGATTTCAAGGGAAACCTTGTATAAAATTTTATGTGGATAGCTTTCCCATGTCAAGACACCATCAAAGCAAAGGATGTCAAAATGCAAGACATGTGATGAATTGAAAAATGCCATTGAACATAGTAAATGTGAACACAAGCGAGAAAAATATATAAGATGGCGAACAATCCATTTAAGTCATGTACAAGATGCTAGATTGTTGTATGAATCTTTGAGAGAGGAAGCTATTGTCGATGTCAAAAAGCTATTGTAGAGAAAACAAGAATAGATATATATTTGGTTTATGCTCTATGCTAGTTGGTTTTAAAATATTTGAAGAAATGGAAGTTCATTTCCTTCTTATCGGCCATACACATGAAGACATTGATCAAATATGTAGTGCTATCTCTGGTGAGTTGAAGTCAAAGGATGTTTTGACATTGGAGGATATGACATCTTGAAATGGGAAAGCAATCGAAGGCTCTTAAAAGGAGGAATCAGATGTGGCTATCTCAGAGAGAATGGTTGATTGGAGATCATTCATAGAGTCACATTTAAAAAGAGGAGATGATGCATTAATAGGGCCCACAAATCCACAATATTTTTTGTTTAGCATGCATAATGATATTCCAGTGATGCAATGGAAGCACTACTCAGTGGATGGAGATAATTTATGGAGTGAGCCATATGCTTTATTACAAAGATAACTCCATTAGAGGAAACTAGATTTGTTCTTGCAAAGAACAAAGCACTTGATATAGATGAAATGAAAGGCTTGGAAGCCTTTATTACACATCTTCAAAGTATGACGCAAAAATATCCTTAGCAGCAGGCAATTAAAAATGGGGAGATAATCAAGTCAATTGAGGCACTTGTCAAATATTTACATAAACAAGAAAATTTAATGAGCATCGAATACTCTGAATCTTTTTGGCTAGAACAAGCTACATCACCGAGGTCCACATTGGATACAAATATGGCAATAGATGAGGAAGAAACTGAGCAATGCCTTTTATCTCAAAAATATCTTGGTAGGAAGGGGGACAAACTGTTACCAGAGTTTGTATCAGAGGATGAGATTGAAGGGGGTCTATTTGTTACAATTTGGGTGTCTGATGTAGTTTCATAGTTAAATGAACCAGGTGGCCCAATTTGGGTGGCAAAGGTTGCTCATATAGCAAGGGATGGCAAGGGAATTCCTGTAACATTCAAAGCTTTATGGTCTGAACCAAAGCCTTTGAAAAGTCTCCCCAAAAAATATGCAATGAAACAACTTTATGAGGGTGCTTGCAAAAGAAACGTGAATGGATTACAAATAAAGAGGGTTTGACAGAGGTGGAAGTGAGTAGCATTATTAATTGTTGGAAATCAAAGACTCGCCAGTTATAAAACAAAGTATGGCTATGATGTTGAAAAAAGTATCACAATCCCTTATCCTAGCCTTCCAGACATTAAACATCATTTGGCTAGGCTTGACCCATCAAATGAAAATGCAATATCCGAATCTGATGACTGTGAAAGAGATTCAGAAGCATAGGATAATATATTGTATGCCTTGTTCTCAAAAAATGGTGTCTCTTTACACCGGATTCAAATATATTATTCAATCAAGTGGTGTATCCACCTATATATTGAATTCAACAAACTCTTTCAAAATATATTGCATATTGAGTAGAGGTCCATAACATTTTTAGCTTTATTAGCCCTATTTGTATGGTGTGATACATTTTGTTGCAAAATTACCCATGATGAGTAGAGATCACACCTCACAACTTTGGCAAATTTGAGGCTTATTATGCCAATTAAGTGTGGCACTTACACATCTAGTGTTCCAAAATACCCAATTTACGAGTCTACGAAGTGATATTGAGTAGAGGTGACCAGTTCAGAAAAAAATTCCAAATGAAGCGAGAAAATCCAAATTTTTTGAATAGTGTGTTTTATCTAGATTTCGCCACATGGCCAAATCTCTCTTCACCTTGGTCATATGAAGAAAGCTATGAGATAGACATTTGGCTACATGGCCAAATCTCTTTGTGTTTGAGTTAGGCATTGTGCTTTGAAGTGCACCAACATAGAGCTACGCGATTGTAGATAGCAAGGCATTGCCTCTCCAAGGTTTTACCCACTAGTGGATTTTTGCACTTTTCCAAATCCTTGCATACCTGTGTGACTCTAATGTGAGGTACAACCCATCAACTTCATAATTCAGTTGGGGCATGCTTGCATAAACCATAGTGAGAGATTGCTTTGTTATTCATGAGTTCATATCCTTGTCTTGTCACATTGTATATAAAAAATGCTTTGTGTGTAAGTGTCACATGCAAAGTCAAATGATAAATTCACCTTGCTTATGGGTGGAGAATTGGGAGGTTCACTATTGGATAAATTAATGTTTAGGGGACACACTTATGGACATGCTCATGTGGTGTGTGTGTGTGCCAGTGTGTTAGTGCTTGTGTAGGACATGGTGTGAGTGCTTTTGAGCACCATGGTAGGTGTGTCAGGTGACTCATCATCAGTAGGTGTCACCCATCTAGGTGTGATTTATTGAGGCAGTTGATTAAGCGAGCGATGTCGAGCGAGTAGGACCAAATAAGCGAGCGAAGCAAAAATGGTTGGGCTACCAACACATAATCTCATTGTATGTATGTACTCATCATTAATAAAGATTTATAGTGCTTCCTCAACATTGAACATGATTATAACATAATATTGCAAGTACACATTAGTAATAGTGTTCTATATTCTATGAGATGAGCTTATCATTCATACACATGGTATTTACAATGATCCATTCCACTCACCCTCTCAATCCCATACAATATCTTAGAAAATAGAAATAAGCGAGAGCCGCTAGGCTATCACTTGATACTCAAACTCTTATCAAACATAGAGAAAAACAATACCAATGCCAAATAAAAAATATCAATTTTTGGCATCACACTAGACAAACCTACAATGGTCTTCGACTTAGGAGCACTTACCAATGAGGAACCCGTGATACCCCCAATGGCAATATGACTCATTTTGAGGCCTATTGGGAGGATCCATAGATCCAGTTACCAGGCGGTCCACTATGACCTACATATTATACAAACAAATCCAAACTAATGGAAGATTTTGATCAATCCTTATTTTGGACAAACAAAGAGAACCACAAAATAGACAAAATCTAAATTCTGCTCTTTCTATATAAACAAACCCAAAAAACCTCAAGCTCCCCCCTAGGGTGCATCTTGTTCACCAAATCAACACTTGAACTTGGACCTTGGGTTAACATCTTAAACACATGACACCTATTGAAAGATGAAAAAGGTAACTGCCCTGGGAACACAAGGCTCTGGAAGTAATCATACTTGTTCTTTATCTTTAACTGTAAATATTTGTCAAAGCTAGTTTCCATGCCTCCACCTTCATGCAATGCATCCTTCTTCCACTTAGATATCCTGAACAAAAAACTCACTGTACTTAGGAAGCATACCCCTTTGGAGTCAAACCACAAGCATAATTGAGAGAAAGTGTTTTACCTCTTTGTGTCCAACAATGGAGAAACCTTTGTCAATAAGGCATCAAGTTCCACCTCACTCATTCTCTCAATACTAGGAACATCACTGTCAGGAATGACTGCCTCGAGTATAATATCTTTGGACATTCTTTTCTAGATATATTTAGGTCCCATTTGACCAACACTCTTCACAAAAGTAGTAACCTTGTCTTTTAAGTCCTCCATTACCTTTCTAGATATGCCCTCTATGACAGCATCTAAATGACATCCAATATGAATTATGCATCTTGTAACCTTTCTTCCATCTATGTCGTTCGGGTAACACGTATACATTTTACTTGGGCAAGATGCTATGCATTGTGGATTTTTTCCACAATGGCAACATTGCAAAGTTCCCAATTTTTATGTACCCTGGCCATCACCAACCACTTTATAAAGTTGACCCTTCCATTGGCGATCATTTTCTATGCTAGATCGAAAAAAAAATGGACAAAGCTTGTTCTTGCACACCAAATGGCCCCCACACCTCCTTAATCTCACAACACCATTAAATCCCAAAATGTTAGTTGTCACCTCTTCACTCCAAACATGGCCATCAAATTTTAGCTCCATTCCTTTTGTCCTCAAGGCTCACATTTGCATATGTAGGTGGAAACTCAAAAATAATATTGCCGTCATACAAGCTAGGAAGCTCATTGACATTTTGAATTGTCAACACCATTTGAAAAGTGGTATACAATCTTCTTTTAGAAGGTAATTCTTTGATCAAATCAATCACACTTAAGAACATCTTTTCCTCAGTGCAAGATTTAGGAGACATTGATGTAGTCTGAATAGAAGGGCTTCTTGTTGCAAGACCAGTAACCTTAAATCTATGCCCAAATTGAACATCTAAGATGAACTCGTTCTCACCCCCTCTCAAACTAGAAGGAACTTCAAATGAAATGTCTTCATTGGATTCATGAAATAGTTGATGTAGTCTGATAGTCACTATCAAAGCCAAAGCAAGAAGAAATCTCTTTAACCTCGATAACACAAACACCATTTTGTGTGAGCTTCCTTAATGTTCTTAAACCTCTTTCATCCTCCAGTATAGCAAAAGTCAGTGTATCCAAGTAAGATCTCTCCATAGAAAAAAAATAAAATGCTTCAAATGTTGATGGTCAAATGGCCAAGATAGCATTGGCTACAATCTCCTCCCTCCAATGCCCAAGATGCTCAGCGTAGAGATCTCCTCCTTGCTTATTTGATCATTCCTTATATGATTCGAGAAAGGCGATTTGCAGGACTTTCAAAGCAAATAGCAATGGCACATTTGAAAGCCAACCCAATGAACTGAGCAATCCAGCTCAAGGTGGCATACTCTGGAGGGGAACAAGCTGAGATAATGGAGATCAGATAATAAATCAATTAGAAGCCAAAATGAGAGATCAAGTGGATTGCAACACTGAAAGCAGAACTGGGGAAATAAGTCATTGCGAGCCAATGTTCTCATTAGCATTGAATGTCTTCTCATTCTCATCGCATTGCAAGCAAAAATAGCCCACATTAGCATTGAATGTCTTCTCATCACTCCTTACTTCACAATGAAGAACAACCACCTGAGAAATGATACAAATCAATAGCGAAAGGGATCTCTCATTCCACAAAATTGAGAGCAAAGCTTTCCAACCATGTGCAAGGAGGAAGCAGAAAATCTGTGATTCCAAGACGTGGTTGAAAGGGACGGAGAAACCAAAAATTAGGGAAGCGAAACGAAATGCATGGGACTTATGAATGGAAGGCGTTCCAAGAGCTTTAGCTTTGACTTAATGAAATGCAGGGGAATTATGTCAATGGAAAGCGATCTGAGAGCTTGAGCTATTGAGATATTGAGCTCCACTCGTGATATGCCAGGGTGACCGTTGTGCATTTATGTCACCGAGTTGTTAGCTACAGATGCGATTGGTACACCACCCATGAATAATAGCTGGATGACAGCTATCCTTATGTACTCTAGTTTGTGGCTTAGCTACTATGCCACCTTAGTTAGCTGAGTTTGGTTTGAGACCCACATATAGGGTTCTTCTATTTTCTTTGTATTAGAGTTCTTTTGGCTTTCACAACTAAGAAGAGGAAAACTATTTTCAGCCTTCACCTTTGTGTGTATTCCCCCATTGTGTATGTGAGAAAGCCGCAAGTGAGACTCCTTCCTTCTCTCCCACTATCTTCACATGGTATTAGAGCTTGGTTCATGGTAAGGAGCTTAAGAAAGCAAACCAAGTTCGCGATGTCTTGGTAAGAGGACCAATGTTGCTTTCCTTTTTCGAGTTTGGGAGGAAATCTCTGCAGGTAGCACATCCGGAAAGTGCAAGAGTGCATTGTCTCAGATTAAGATGCCCTTCACAGTGTGGCAAGAGGGCAGTATATGTTGCAGGATGAGGCAAAACCCTCGGTGACTTTATTTTTTTGATTCGAGGCCATTTTGGGCCTGTTTTGGAGGCGAAAGTTCTCCATAAGCACTGAGAAAAAGGCACTGTTTTTGCTGTGCGACCACTGCTCTATAGGTCAGTGAAAAGTTATCGCAGAAATTGCATCATATGCCTGTGCGCAGAGATATTGGGAGTTACAGAATCATCCTTATTATCTGTTCATGCAAAATCGTCACTAGGAAGTGACTGTGTGGTCAAGTACCACTTTTGTCAGTTTTGCAAATTTGCCCTTGTGAGGCAGAAGCTGTGTTTTTTGCAATGACAGAGTATTTTGCAGTGTTCTGTAATGGCGTGTGATTCTCTTTCATAGAATGTCACTGAAAAGCTTGACAAGAACAACTTCCAAGCATGGAAGTTTAGAATGACGAATTTCCTTATGGGAAAAGGCTATTGGGAGTTCATTATAGGAAATGAAGAAGAACCAGTTCTTCCTAATGTTCCCAATCAACAGGAAATGCATTTAAAGGATGGCATGAGAGAGCCTGAAAAGTTTACAGTGAGCAGAGATGTTTTTGATGAAATGAGCAGCTGGTATAAACCAGTAAATGTGATTGATGATGCAGATGCACAAAATGGTAATGCTGCATAGAATTCACAGCAGCAATCACAAAATATTGGTGGACCTGTAGTGTCCTCTAGCAGTGGTTCACATACTTCGCCATGGACAAGCATCTATTGAGATCAAGAGAATCTCCTCAAAGCAATGCAGATAGTGGTATGCAAGTATCACGAAAGGGACAAAACAAAGTAGATCAGCCCATGGTTGATGTGAATGCTGGTCACTCTTATGTGGATGGTGAATCCAGTGGCTCAGAACAGGGCCTTGATGATGAGTTGGGTATTCCTTCTATTGTTACACCTGGAGTAAGGAAGACAAGGGATGTTTTGAGAGCACCTAGTAGTGAACCTATTTTGCGCAAGTCTATGAGAGTTAAGTATCCTGTGGATAGGCTGAAATATGATGGATTTATAGCCATTCACTATGCCTATATGGTCAAAGTCATACATGAACCAGAACCCACTTCTTTTGAGCAAGCCATGGGAAAAGAAAAATGGGAGAAAGCCATGGATGAAGAAATGGATGCCTTGGAAGCAAATGCTACATGGGAATTGGTGCCTTTGCCTAAAGACAAGAATGCAATTGGCTGCAAGTGGTCTATAAGGTGAAGCACAATGCAGATGGTTCTATGAACAGATACAAGGCAAGATTAGTTGTCAAGGGATATGCACAGACATATGGCATTGATTATGAAGAAACATTCAGTCTGGTTGCAAGGATGGCAACTGTAAGAGCAGTCATTGCTATGGCTGCATCAAAGGGATGGTCTTTACATCAGATGGATGTAAAGAATGCCTTCTTGCATGGTGATTTGCAAGAAGAGGTCTATATGGAGCAACCACCAGGTTATGTGCATGCTGTTCATCCTGAGTTTGTTTGCAGGTTGAAGAAAGCCTTGTATGGCTTGAAGCAAGCACTCAGAGCATGGTCTGACAAGATAGGACAGTATCTTGTCACTATTGGCTTTCAGATTTCCACGGTAGATTTCTCACTTTATGTGAGAAAAACAGATAAAGGTATTATGCTGCTTGTCATTTATGTTGATGATTTGATCATCACAGGTGATAGTGATGAAGATATCCTTCATGTGAAAATGCTATTGAAGTAGAATTTTGAGATGAAGGATTTGGGAGAGCTGCGTTACTTCTTGGGAATTGAGGTGATTAGATCCACAAGTGGGATATGGCTCTTGCAGAGGTAGTATGGATTGGACATGCTGTCCAAATATGAGATGATAGGCTGTAAGCCTATTTCAGTTCCTTTGGAGCAAAATGTGAAGCTGAGCGCAGATGCAGGTGAGCTTCTGAAAGACCCTACTATGTACAGAGGCATAGTAGGAAGTTTGATTTATATGACTATTACCAGGCCAGATTTGAGCTATGCTATTGGGTCGGTAAGTCAGTTTATGTAGGCTCCAAGGAAACCGCATTTGGTTACAGCTAGACACATACTGAGGTATGTGAAGTCCACATTGTAGTATGGACTATTTTATGAGACTAGGGTTCAGATACAGTTGCATGGATACACTGATGCTGATTGGGCTAGTAGTATTTCTGATAGACGATCTACCAGTGGATATGTGCTCTTTTGGGAGTGCTGCAGTCACTTGGAGCAGCAAGAAACAGCCTATAGTTGCCTTGTCAAGCATAGAGGCTAAGTACAGGGGTGCAACAATGGTTGCATGTGAGGTAGCTTGGTTGCGTAAGCTACTTTATGATATGCATCAGTCTACAGATGGGCTAGTTGTCATTTATTGTGACAACATGAGCAGTATACACTTGGCAAATAACCCAGTCTATCATGCTAGAACAAAGCACATTGAGGTGCATTATCATTATGTGGAGAAGAAGGTTCTAGTAGGTTTTATTGATTTGGTCTATGTCAGCACAGAGGATCAGGTAGTTGACATATTCATGAAGGCATTGGGTGCAAAGAAGCTAGGCAAGTTCAGAGACCTGCTTGGTGTGCAAGAATTGGGATTGAGCTCGAGGGGGAGTGTTGAGATATTGAGCTCTACTCGTGATATGCCAGGGTGACCGTTGTGCATTTATATCACCGACTTATTGGCTGCAAATGTGGTTGGTACACCGCCCATGAATAATAGCTAGATGATAGCTATCTTTATGTACTCTAGTTAGTGGCTCAGTTAATATGCCACCTAGGTTAGCTGAGTTTGGTTTGAGACCCACATATAGGGTTCATCTATTCCTTTTGTACGGAGAGAGAGTTCTTTTGGCTTTCACAACCAAGAAGAGGAAAACTGTTTTCAACCTCCACCTTTGTGTGCATTCCCCCATTGTGTATGTGAGAATGGATATCCTAAGAAAGCAAGTATGGATCATGGAGGGGAGTTCTTTGCAAATATGGATATTCCAAGAAAGAGAATATGGGAGTGCATGGGAGTTCTTTCTAGCCAAAATTTGATGCCATGGGTGATATTTCCTCTTGGACCTTAGCTGTTTACAGTTAGAAACTCATGTTCAAACGTAGAAACTTTTCTCATGAGGGATTCATTATGATCAGAACCTTGATATTTATCTTCTTGTAGAAGCATTCATGAGAGGTTGCATGAATCATACTAGAGATCAGATCATAGAGACAAATGTGCCATGCCCAGGCATGTGGGATGCCAAGCTCCTCTAATCACTACTAGTATGAATGCCAAAGATCCCAGCGTTATAGCAAGATAGCAAGAAAGTGGTTAGAGCAAGACCGCAAAGGCCCAGGGGCTTGGATTCACAATTGGCATGATCGACAAACAGACAAGTGAGAAGAACCTCTTGGATCTTTATCATTCTCAAGACAGTGGCAATTCTTTGATGTCAAGCTTCCCTACTCCTTAGATCTCAATCGCTTGCACTCTTTAGTGTACAAGCTGCTTCCAATTGTAGGCTCCAAATCAGGTATGCAATCTTGCAAGTTCCGATGGCCTGGGCTCTCAAAAATCTAACAAGTCACAAGCTATTCTGATCATTCTAGCAGAGTTCAACA
This sequence comes from Dipteris shenzhenensis, assembly GCF_047967505.1. Lineage (NCBI taxonomy): Eukaryota > Viridiplantae > Streptophyta > Polypodiopsida > Gleicheniales > Dipteridaceae > Dipteris > Dipteris shenzhenensis. Next base: position 43,617,593 of record NC_141626.1, on the reverse strand, counting down.
AGTCTAGAACCAACAGTCCCTAATGAGCAATGAGATGTTCAGATCCGAGAACTCCAACTTAGTGTGATGGCAAGCTCCTCCACGTAGGGTGTGGGTAGTGAGAGCTGAAGAGCCCATCCAAATCACACCCTAGCTGCACTGATGATACCCTCACCGAGCGCCCTCAAAGGCACTTGGTCCTTGCCCGTGTTAGGTCTACAGGAATGTCCATCACAGTTGCTAGTGCTTCCCACCAGAGTAATACTAGAATCTTCTACCAGATAAAATGATTTATGTGGCTCAAAGAGCACCCCAGCATCAAAATGCAAGGCTTATGGCTAGGCATTCTTCATGAAAGTAAGACTGTTGTTGATCAAAATGCCAAATTCCTACTAAGCCCTGTAATGATCAGCAAGGTGCTGCATATAAGGTTAGAAGTAGTCTAACCTACTGTCATCAAAACTTTTGCTGACTTTGTGAATCATCCCTTGAGAAATATTGCTAAACCTATTTGTGGATTTCGAGAGCCAACATGCCTCTTAATTCTAGTGATTCCTTAGGCACATTTGTGGACTCTGAGAGCCGACATGCCTCTCAATTCCAGTGATTTCCAAGGCAAGGATCAGTGCCCACAATGACTTGTTTGAGGTCTTCTCAAATCCTCCTAGTGCTAATGCTTCTTCCTCTTCTCCCCACTTGGCATAGAAGGCATCTGCAAAATCAAATCATGAAGGATCATCATCTGGACATCAGAATTATTTGTACCTTGCTCCTATGCAATGCAAGCTGTTCCAAGAGAATGTGACTCACAAAGCCAGGTACTCACGATTAGACACTCAAAGTTGTGAGACCGGCCACTCAATTATATATATGTTGAGAATGTCTCTAATTCCTTTAAACCATGCATGTAAAAGCAGCGGCAGCAAAAATCAAGAGAAATATTTCTTTAGCGTAAGTCCCCTACACCCTTAGATGTATATCAAATCAACATCTACCTTTGAGCCACATGGCTCAACAAGAGCTCAAAAACTAAAAACTTCTCCCTAGGCTGCCTACCATAAACATTAGTCTCTACTCAATAATATACAAGTTGGTTGAATTGTAATTTAAAAAAAAAAGAGTCAATTATTAATTTGGGGTTTAGGGTATAGGGTTCAGGTTTTAGGGTCTTGGGTATAAGGTTTAGGGCATAGGGTATAGATTTTAGGGTATAGGGTATAGGGTTTAGGGTTTAGGTTCTTGGGTATAGGATTTAGGGTATAGGGTATAGGATTTAGGGTCTTGGGTATAGGGTTTAGGATATAGGGTATATGCTTTAGGGTATAAGGTATAGGGTTTAGGGTATAAGGTATAGGGTTAATGGTTTAGGGTATAAGGTATAGGGTTTTGGGTATAGGGTTTAGGGTTTAGGGTTTAGGGTATAGAGTGTAGGGTTTTGGGCATAGTGTGTATAGTTTAGGGTTTACAATCTAGAGTTTAGGGTACATGGTTTAGGGTTACAATATCACTTAGGCATAGGGTCTTGGGTTTAGGGTTTAGGTTTTTTGTATAGTGTTAGGGTTTAGGGTTTTGGATATAGGATATAGGATTTAGGGTTTATGATTTAGGTTTAGGGTTTAGGGTTTAAGAATAGGGTATTGTGTATAGGTTTTAGGGTTTAGGGTCTCAGGTATAAAGTTTAGTATAGTGTATAATAGGGTTTAGGGTATACGGTTAAGGGTACAATATTTAGAGTCATGGGTATATCCTTTAGGGTATAGGGTATAGGGTTTAGGGTATAGAATATAGGGTTTAGGGTTTTGGGTATGGGGTTTAGGGTTTAGAGTTTTGGATTTTGGGTATAGGGTACAGGGTTTATAGGATAGGGGTTGGGGTTTAGGGTATATAGTTTAGGGTTTATAGTATAGGATTTAGGATTTAGGGGTGAGTGTTTACAGTATTACTTAAGTATAGGGTTTAGGGTCTTTGTTATACCATATAAGGTTTGTGGTTTTAAAGATAGTGTTAGGATTTAAGGTTTTGGATATAGGGTATAGTGTATAGGGTTTAGGGTATAGGGTTTGAGGTATATCCACTGAAGACCATCTTAAAGAATATCTTAGGGACCTCTACCTCCAATACTAAAACATTGATAATGGCCAAGTAGATTTGCCAATGTGTCCCTCCATTGAAGGTACTAACATGGATCAAGACGATGCATATAAGACATGTTTTGAGATTCCAGAGGATTATATCGAGTCTATACAGTTATTGATTTGAGATGAAGGACACACTCCCAAGGAAACACCTTTGAGAAAATAAGAAAAGGAAAAAAAAGAGAAGAAGAAGAAGAAAGGAAAGGTGAAGGACAAAGGAGATACGACAAGAGGAACATAGAGTAGAAAATGAGAAATGATTATATTACTAGACTTTATCTTATGCATAAATACATTTATATATGTTTTGTGTAATATGTAGTTCATATTTTATTTCTATGATTGTAGTTTATATTTATTTGAACTATGATTAGATAGACATTACATAATATAATTTTAACTTTGTGCTATAATTATTGCTTCATTACAAGACATGGACCCCTTTTCGATGTTGATACCTATGCTAAATACAAAGGAAAAATAAATAAATAAGTGAAAAGTGTCAGAATGTCTATTGGTGTGTGCGTTGCAAATAAAGCATTGGTATCATTGTCAATATGGGCATTGGTAAGTCAATGTTCTCAATGTTAGTATGGGCATCAGTATGAGACTCGGTTTATACCGACACTGCACTGTTGGTATATGCATCGGTATATAATGATGCTTTGTTAGATTTTTTTTTTTTTTGTGGGGTAGGATGGGGCTTCTTTCAGTCCCATATTATCCCACAAAATTCATTAGAATCACGATAAAATGTTACAAAAGAGGTCTATAAAGTCATGTTAATTAATGTTACAAAAAAGGTCTACAAAATGCTATGTGCTACAAAATGGCAAAAGTCCCAAAATTAAAAAATTAAAAAAATTCCTATCCTACTACTCCTCCTCCTTCTGCTCCGAACACTCCTCATCCTCCTCACCCTCCTCGTCTATGGCCTCTCTACATAGGCCTAATGCCTTGCCCTCCTCTTTCATGCGCCTCTCCTCTTCTGCTTGAAATTTAGTCCCGAGGGGGCAACTATGTAAAAACCCCACATAGCACGTGTGATCTATTAAAAAAACCCCCTACCTATGGATTTTAGAACCTATATACACCCCTTTTATAAATTTTGAGATGATGAAAGTATCCCTTATGTATGTATATTTTTTGTAAGTCCATAAAAATATAAAACCCCCCTTATGTATTTATATTTTCTATAAGTCCATAAAAATATAGAACCCCTTCCATTGATCGCACATGCTATCTTACATATTTCTTAGTGCCCCCCGAGGATCTAGTCTCCATGTTTGGATCTCTAGATGGGTCAAAGTTGCCTCCCTAAGAACAAAATAAGCTAGGAAATAAGATAAGAGTGTTGATTGTGAGACAATGATGATACTCAAATGACAATGATGAGGATTAGGGTATACTCACATGACGCTCCTTGACCTTTTGCCAATCACTGATATATCCTTCTTGCTCATTATCCTTAAACCAAGTTTTGGCTCTAATGTTGTATGCACTTTTATAGTCGGCATCATCTGGAGGCCTACTCATCATAGATTCTTGTGGATCCAAATTCAAGGAGTTAGATATGAATGACTGAATATATTATATATTCAATAGAATATAAATATATAATTACCACCCATGCCTCGTTGGCTAGTCTACCATTGCTACCAAGGTGTGAAGCACCTACAATCACCAAGCGTCTCCTTGCCACCCTCCGTTGAGTCACAAACACATTTGGATTCTCCTCAAATCCCTTCTTTGTTTTCTTCCAATCTTTTGGGCCTGCCCACCCTAGCTTGTTCTTACCTTTCTTAATAGCTTCCCTTAACTTGTATCTATGAGACCTTAGGAGCTCTCCCATGTGGGTAAGCATGGCATCTTGCTCAAACTCATACCCATGAGAGTTGGGAAATTATCACTATAGGGCATCTACGATGGCATCCTTGGCTCTTTGGTCCTACTGATTCCAAGGTTCAAGACATCTTTGGGAAGTGCATGCTCATTAACCTCCTAATGTAGTTTATGGCCCTCCTCCTATCATTATCTTCTACAACTTCCCCAATGTTGTTCATAAGGTAGAAGAGTTCCTCGAGCAAAACATAGTCGGGATGTGCAGTGGAGGGAGTAGCAAAGCCAAAGCATAGAGTGGGAGTAGGAGAGCTAGAGCGAGGGGTGGAACGAGGGGTAGTGGATGGAGGGGTAAGGGGTATGCTACAGCCTATGAGAGGGTGGGCAAGGGACTAGAATGGAGCTAAATATCATGATTAGGGGGAGACTTGGAGTGTTGGGAGTATGCAAACTTGTCAACATCTCCCATGCCACCACAGTAGCCTCAACCCTTACTATTCTTTCTATACCTATGATGGTGATTCCTAGGTGATGATCCCTCAAAAGGGCAAGAGGGGATGGCTGTCTTGTAGGAAAAGCCATGGATGTCCCTAATCTACCCCGAGGGGTTGTAGGAGAGGGAACAGTGGAGGTCCTCCTTGAGAAGAGAAGAGAAAAGACTCTCTCTGCCTCCGCATCGCTCATGGCTACAACAAACTCATACTACTTTTTTTGGAACTATGATGGTGACACCTGAGTGATGATGCCTCTCAGAAGGGGAAAGAGGGGATGGCTATCTAGTAGAAAAGTCATCAATGTCCCAAATATATCCCTAGGGGGTGTAGGAAAGGGAGCAGTGGAGGTCCTTGGGGAGGAGAGCAGAGAAAAGAACCTTTGCCTTAGTGTCAGTCATGGTTGCAACAAACTTATCATGACTCCCAACAAAGCCATGGGCTCCTAACAAAGGATCCCCCCAAGGGGTCACCCAGCCCCTCAGGAGGATCGAAGTCCTCTGGACTGTAGAGTCCATGATCTTTGGGAGTATGCCCTCCAGACGTGCAATGTGATGACATGGCTAATTCAATGGGATTGGAAAAACACAAACACAAACAATAAAACAAACACAAACACAAAACTGAATAAGAAGCATAAAAAAACAAAAAATACTTACATTTTACTCTTCTATGTTTTGCAAAGATAATTTACTAGTAAAACTTAAGTTCTATTGAAAAGCCGAATGTATTAGCGGGCTGGTCAACGTTTAAAAAAGACCCAAGTAATATATAAACTAGATTTATACAAAAAAACACAGTAGCCGAATGTATTAGCAGGGTGGTCAACGCTTAAAAAAGACCCAAGTAATATATATCCTAGATTTATACAAAAAAACACATTAGCCGAATGTATTAGAGGGGTGGTAAAACTATTTGCATTAAGCAAAATTTGTATTGATAAACAAAAACGGTCTCCAAAAAAGAAATTATAATGTATCTAGATCTGTAAAACAGTTAGTCTCCAAAAGAGACATCGACATGGGAAAACTTTTTAGGTAACTTGTTTTGGATGAGCTTTTTTAGGCGAGGTGAGCTTTTTTGGGAACTTTTTTGTTTAGGCAAGCTTTTTCAAATTTTCATCAAACTCAATTTACATTAGGCGAGATTTTTTAATCCAAAATAGGAAGCAAATATTGAACATTTGGTTACCATTTCCAAACCCAGCATGCAAGGTCTAAGGCCCAAAATAGTAGCATTAAAATGTACACTTAAACCAATCCATCCAAATTCTATAATTGCACTATGTACACAAAATAGTGGCATAGTGTCCTTCAAGTTGAGGTTTAGCCCATGTACACTGAAACCATCTTCTTTAACTACATTATTTACAATTTTGTGCATTTTTTTGCACATTTCTCTTGCAGATTTTGCAAGGAAGATACAATAAAAGTGTAAGCAAAATGGTATTATGTTCTTCCAAGTCTAGCCAATGTCCATTAAACTTTGCCAAAACCAACATTTGATGCAAGATGCACAAACATATACATATGTAAGTGAATATATGTACATGTTTATGCAATGACATGACATATGACCTTAGGATATACCTTTTCCATAGTCAACATGAGATGCAAAAAGAAGTGATATTTTCCCTAAGATACATTTTGCCTACCCAATGCAATCTGCAACTCATGATCCTTTAGGATAGGTTGATGCACAAACATATACATGTCTGCATCCAAATGAATCACACTCAAAAATACAAAGTATATATGCTTTCAAGCCAAGTATGCCTTCTTCTTGTCCACCCTATCTTGAAAGTGTGCGCACGTGCATGTAGGTGTTTCCTTGATGGAAACCACATAAGTTGGAGTTTTAGCAAAAGGGGAGTCCGAACTCCACACCACAAATATCTCATGGTCCATGGGTTTGACAACACGTTGCTCAACAACACTTGCATGTAGCGCATATGTTTGCTCAATTCTTTGCCTTGCAACCCTTGAAATCTTTGACCAGTAATATGGACTGCCTCCTTCTGGGGCCATCATTGGGTTATGCTTGTGTTTTTCTGACATTTCTTTGTCAGCATCATGTTGCTCAGCTTGTTGTTCTTGTTCACCACATTTATTGTGCCCATGTGTCCCTTGTCCGAATGTACTTGATGTCTCGTCTCTAGCTTGAACCTAGCATTCATTAGCATGTCCGCCTCCATCTATGTTAACGAAGTCCCCAACTATACTGGCCATGTGTGAGGCACAGTTTTGGGAATTGGAGTAATTTTGCTATCCACATTCCAAGTGTGTGTGCAGGTAGTATTGCAAAACCGCATTATTTGTGGTGTTGGCCTACCATATGGATGTTTTCGTGTAGCCAAAAAACAAGGGGCTAGTGTGGGGGATCTGCTTTCTGAAATAATGTCATGGCACTTTCTTTTTTAAGGTGTCTAGCCCAAACATTTTACACGGCTTTTTGAGTTTTTCATCCTAATTGCCCAAAAAGCATCATTGACCATCATTTCAACAACAAGCTTGCCATTTTGGGATGGGTCCCAATCGAGTTCGCACTTCTTGAGAATCATTAGTAGAAGAAGGCTTACTTTGTGGAGTATTGACTTGATTTACATTAAGAATAATCCTTCTTGGATGACCTCTTCCTCCCCTTGGTTGGTTCACATACTCATATTCTGGCCTATGGCTACTCCCTTCAGTCGCCTCTACCACCCTTGCTGCCTTCCTTCTTCTACGCACAATCTCATTGTTGCCCTCCACTTGTGCCGTTTGATTGTACAAAGGTGTGCCACCTACAACATCTCTAATAATGCATTGTACCTCTGAGGGGCTACCTCCTTTTGGATTGTTTGCCCTTTCTTGAAGGACACTCAAATTAGGGCCCTTTCTAATGTGTCGTCCAGACTCATAGCTAAGTTGGCGTGCACTTTGAAGGATTGCATTGAAAAGATCAATACATGCTGCATCATATAAGGATATCTTGACCTTACCACCCTCACCAGCTTGCCAGCTATGATGTTTTGTCTATGATATATTCAATGTTGGCATAGGAATTGCACTTGGATCTTTAGAAACTTGAATGCAAATTGCTAGTATTAGTGTGATCCCACATAGAATTGTGATTTGAAAGAAAGTACCAAAATTCAATGCCATGCATGCCGCTCTAGCATAGTTTCCCCTATGGTTGAAACGAACACCCCACCAACTAAGCTAGCTTTCCATATAACTCTGTATTCAAAAATTTTTGACTTGTCTAAAGTCCAATTTCAAAATTAAAATAAAAAAATCCTGAATACACTCCTAATGCAATTTTTAAAGTAGACTTTGAAAACCAACTACTTGAACATTAATAGATTGACTAATTCTCTTGCAAATGTGGTATATTTATATACCAATATCTTATGTAAAAATACACCCTACCATAAGAGCCACACATGATGCGAATTTGCCACTCAAAAACAAAATATACTTAAATTTCTAATATGATCTGTTCAGCCCCACTAGGCTTGTTGCAAATATACTTGAATTTCTAATATGATTTGCTCAGCCCCACCAGGTTTGTTGTAGAGAGACTACAAAATAAGATTAGCAACTATACTATTATAGACCACACATGCCTAGACCACAAAAATCGAGATATAAAAATTTTAGACCAAAAAGGTCGAGATATAAAATTTTTAATATAATAGCTCAACCCCACCAGGCTTGTTGTAGAGAAGATTACCAACTATACTATTACAAACCACACAGGCCGAGACCACAAAGGTCGAGATATAATGCCACAAAAGCCAAGACCACACAATTCGAGATATGCCACATAGGTCGAGACCACAAAGGTGGAGATATATTTCCACATAGGTTGAGACCACATAGGCCATGATGGACTGCATAAAATAATAGTCTCATCACATAGATGAGCTATGAGTTTTTAAGGTGAAGCTACAACACACATAGAGAATACAAGAAGACCTATCAAGAGATGGTGACAAACACCTTTTATATGGTAGCATCTCACGAGCCAATCGATATCTTATAAAGACTAAAAGATTTGATCATTAGTCTCTTTTATGTGCTTGTCAACCCACTCTTCTATTGACTTCACATTTGTATCCTCAATATAATTACAATGAAGAAAGAAATTCAAGTAGTCACGGATTGTTTCTTGATAATTACTTTGTGAGGCCCTTATTATTTCTTCAGCATCTGCATCAAATCACCCATATTGAGTGTTGTGATAACGAAGGTTACTTAAGAAGTTGAACATATCTTTTCATGCTTTTATAATATTCCATAAAAGTCTTTCACTCTCTACTATCTTTAGAGTCTCCTCCCTCTTTGTGCACCTCTGTACATCAAATTCCTCTCTCTCCATCTTTGTTAATGCAAAGCCCTGTCAAATTCGAGCCTCTCTTTGAGGATTGATTAGCAATCCATGCTTTAAGACTATCAATTCCTGACTCTACATCTCCTATGATTTGGTATACATCCATGAATGGGGAGATGGAAGAAGAAAGTGTTTGCAAAGGACTAGGATGGAGGAATACTTCTCTACCTCAATGCGGAGTTAGTGAAGTGGAGAGGATATATAGAGAGAGGATGAGAGAATTGGTGAGCACTCAAGTGTATTCGCACTCAATTGTATTCACATAGAGGAGATGAGGATGGATGAGTGTGAAGTGAAAGGTTCAAAATAAAGTCAGTGGATCATTGGGAATCGATACTTGGAAATGAATGCTCTTCTTTTCATGTATGGAGCATTGAGAAAGCTCTACTTTCAGTGAGTGAAGCATTGGGAATTGATACTTGAAAGTGAATGCTCTACTTTTAGTGAGTGGAGCATTGGAAATCAATACTTGGAAGTGAAGGGTTACAAATATATTTTTCTCATCACACATTTCATATTTAATAATCATATCATCAATCAAAGTGACTAATACAAAATGCATTATTTTATCCCAAAATTTCTTTTACATTGAATATTTAAAGCTCTTGCTCTTAGTACCAAGCAAAGGACCTTTTCTTGAAGGTCATGACTAATACAAAATATATTATTTTATTCCAAAATCTCTTTTACATTGAATATTAAAATCTCTTGCTCTTGAGTACCAAGCACAGGCCCTTGACTACCAGGTTCCTTACTTATAGGCTGCTCTAGGTGCTTTGGAGGATTAGGATCCTCACCAGTCTTCTCTCAAGGATTAGGATCCTCGCCACTGAGAGTGCTCTCAACGGAAGCAAGAACAGAAGAGGGAGAGAGAGAAACAGAGAGCCACACAAGTTTTTGGTGGGTGCAGAACCATCCTAATCTTCTTTTTCATTCATTTATATATGTGTTTGAGTATTGTACATAACCGGGGTAAAGGCACAGTGACCTTTAACCCCCACAACCTCCCACTTAAAGAAAAATGTGCCTTTAAGGGAGAACAACCAATGAGCATACTATCCAATGCCCATCAATACATGACAATACTCAAACCGCTAGCTAGGTAGACTCTTCGTCAGCATATCTGTAGGGTTATCATCTATATGAACCTTGAAAAGCTCTATGCGCTTGTCCTCAAGTACCTCCTTGATGAAATGGTACTTGACCTCAATGTGTTTGGTCTTTGCATGAACGACCGGATTTCGTGCTAGCTGAATAGCACTCATGGAATCACTATGCAATGTCGGTACACCTGTATGAATTCCCAAATCTCCCACTAGCCAATCAAGCCATATAACCTCCTTGCAACCCTCTGTGGCTGCAACCTACTCAGCCTCTGTGGTAGACAAAGCAATGCACTTCTGTGCGCGAGACATCCACGACACTGCACCACCTACAAAGGTGAACACATAACCAGAAGTGGATCTCCTACTATCCACATGCCCTGCATAGTCTGAATCTGTGTACCCAAGTACACGCATGTCTCCTCTACCAAAGCAGATGCATATCTCCTTGGTACCCTTCATGTACCTCATGATGCACTTAAGTGCCTCCCAATGCCTCTTTCTTGGATTAGCCATATACCGGCTAACAACTCCCATTGCAAATGCAATGTCTGGTCTAGTAGCTATCATAGCATACATAAGACTCCCAACTGCTGATGCATAAGGAACCTTGGCCATCATGGCCCTTTCCTCATCTGATTTGGGACTATCTATATGACTCAGTTTCACATATGGAGGCAATGGAGTACTCACTGCCTTCCCCCCCTCCATATTGAAACGCTGCAATACTTTTGTAATATACTCTTTTTGTGAAAGCCAAAGGAGTTTCCTACTCTGATCACGCGTGATGCGCATACCAAGAATATGACTTGCAAGTCCCAAATCCTTCATATCAAAGGCCTCATGCAACTTGGACTTTAATGCATCTAGCTCATAAGTATTCTTGCTAGCCAATAGCATATCATCCACATATAGTGCTAGGATTATCAGGCTATTATCCTTAGCCCTTTTAGTGTAGAGGCAATGATCAATTTCACTCCTTCTAAAACCTTGGGACCGAATGAAAGCATCAAACTTCTGATACCAATTAGTAAGAAGGCTCCCCGCAATTAGTAACCATCACATAGTCTACCCTTGGAACAAACCTATCAGGCGGTCTAGACACTCTAGATGATCTTCTCAAGGGCATTTCAACTTGCTGTCCCACCTGCATATTAGCCACATTTAGCTCATCATTTCCACCAATAGATGATCCATCATCCATCCTTGATTGTATACCTGTGGGAGTACTTGATGGTACCATTTCTTGCACATTTGGTGCATGGATAGGTTGCTGTCTATCAACATATGCAGGTGGATTCACATCCTGGAAAGTGATTCTCCTCATTTCCACATCCCTCATGGGTGCCTTATGCATCTTCTTCTCATTGAAGACTACATCATGGCTGCGTATCATCTTCTTTGCTTCTGGATCCCAGAGACGATAGGCCATCTCTCCACTTTTACCATAACCTAGAAAGATGCATTTCCTAGACTTAGGATCTAGCTTCTTTCGAAGCTCTTTTAGCACATGTGCATATGCCTCACACCCAAATATACACAAATGAGAGTAAGAGGGCTTCTTGCCACTCCATGCCTCTTCAGGAATACCACCATCCAAACTCTTACTAGGTGATCTATTGATCACATGCACTGCAGTCTTCATTGCCTCAGCCCAAAAACCACCAGAAAGACTTGCATTGGAAAGCATGCATTGCAACCTATCTTGAATGGTACGGTTCATCTTTTCTGCAACTGGATTTTGCTCTAGAGTACGAGGGGATGTGAGCTCCCTCTTAATCCCATGTGTATCACAGAAATGCTGAAAGTCATGAGAGAGATACTCTCCACCATTGTCAGTCCGTAGGCATTTAAGCGTTCTACCTGACTGATTCTCAACCAAGGCCAGCCATTTCTGAAATACCTGGAACACATCACTCTTCTGAGCTATAGCATAAGCCCACACTTTCCTAGTTGCATCATCAATGAATGTCACATAGTATTCAACCCTACCTAATGACTGTATAGGTATGGGACCACATACGTCTGAATGCACCAAATCAAGCTTTGCAGGACTTTGGAGTGGTAGGGATAGTTGACCTTGTAAATTGTATCATACACGGCCCTTTGAAAGAGAGGAAAAGATCAATGCTATGGTCAGGTTCGTGTTAGAAGCACAAAGGGATCCCCTCTTTGCTAGTTTGGCATCCATGGGATATCCACTTACAAAACCTTTCATGGTGTAGTGTTGCGCCATGACTTGTGATCATGCTAGATTGCACAAGTATTCAAGTCTTGAATCCGTACTTGATTTGCTTCTTAAATAGGGGTGGCAGTCCTTTAATTCAGCTTCCTATAAACCCTCTAGAACTTTATTACAACGAGTAAGAAAATCCTAAACTAGATGCATCAATGGTGGACTATCAAAAGCCAAAGCACCCTGAATTGATAGATGAGATGGTATCCAACCTATTAAATGATGGATGGATGATGATGGATGGATGGTAGCATTGTATCGAATGGGTTTTGTAGCTGAAAAGCCAAGGTAATATTTTGATGCCTTTACAGTTGTACTATGGTATTCGAAGAAGAGAGAGGAGACAAAGAAGGTGACTCAAAGATCGATGACTCTAGTGCAAGTAATGAGGAGGTGCATAGCTCTTCATCTAGTGGGGATCTCATGCTTGAACTATGCACAAAGAGGAAGAGTGATTTAGTATCAGAGGGAGCAAAGGAGGTTCCACCTATCATACAAAAGGGCTAGAGGCAAGAAGTAGTCCACCACGTTGAAGGCAAAGGGAAGACTAAACAAGTGGAAAGTGTAGAGAAATTAAAATCCCTTAAGCCATCCAAAGTCTTAGATGAAGGCCAAGGAAGTGGAGCAGCTGGGATATTAAGCAAAGAGACTAAAATTGGAAGCAAGAAGACTGGTGAGGATCCCAACCCTCAAGGTCAAGAAAGTGGAGCAGGTGGGATAATAAACAAAGAGCCTGATCTTGACAACTTAAAGAGTGGCTATGGGGGTTAAAGGTCACTGTGCCTTTACCCCAGTTATGTACAATACTCAAACACATATATAAATGAATGAAAAAGAAGATTAGGGTGGTTTTGCACCCACCAAAAACTTGTGTGGCTCTCTGTTTCTCTCTCTCCCTCTTCCGTTCTTGCTTCCGTTAAGAGCACTCTCAACTGGTATCAAAGCCCGGGTGATCTAGCTAAGCGTGCGTGAATGCTTAAAGCTTAGCAGCTTTGTGGGAGGAAGGAGAAGCTTTGTGGGAAGCTTTGTGGGTGACTTTACTTGCATTTGAGTGTGTAGAGACCTTGGAGGAACCTTTGGAAAAGTCACTTTGGTTTTGTGAAGTGGTTTTGAGAGCCTATTAAGTGTTTTCAAAGAAAAAGTCATTTTTTAAGCTTTTCCCTATTCCGTTCGATGACAGAGACTCCGTATTGACTTGTAGAGGCAACTATTGCTTGCTTTTGGTGTCCACTTCACTTCAAGAGCTTGGAAGCACCTTTATTCTTGAATCTGGGATCATTTCATTGGATTTTTTACTCACTGTGTCAGTTTCTGCGTTTTTCTGCCCGGGTGTTGGAACTCAAGTTTGGAACAACCGTTTGCAGATCTGTCAGTTCAAGTGGACACACGAGGTCCTAAAAATTCTATGTTGCTCATCATTTGCACTCCGGTGGAGTTTACAAATAGCTCTGTTTCCAAAAACGTTTTTCAGTCCGTGTGTTGGACCTAGTGATTGAGACCATGGTTTCCAAAACCGTCTGTCCCATTGCATTCCGAACGCCCAAAAACCCCTACCTGTCAGTTCTTACGTGATTTAGTGGAGGATTTTTAGAGTTATAGATCTCTGTGTATTCGATTTCGTCTCTCTGTTATGCATTTTTTCATTCTACGGTTTTGAAACCTTAGATTTATGCCACATGGCAGTGGATAACTGTTGACTCCCATTTCTCACTCATCGGTTGGGATTTTGGAGTTCCAACAGAAGAGAGATATTTGCAAATTTTCTTACTGGGTCTGATTATGCAATGGTGCCCATGTTTTGAGGCATCTCAGGTTCTATTTTTAGTAGCGGTCATTACCATAGAACTATGATTTCTTGAGCATACCTTATGCAGATCACTCTGGTTGCAGTTTGAGTAGTGTGCGCTCATTCGTGGTGTGCATTGGGTTGTAGTGGATGATTTATAGGCCATTTGGATGCATTGTGGTCCTTATTGGATGCGCTGATAGGCCCAAATTGCCTTGTGGGATGCTATTTTTATGGACGCTTTGCACATGGATGCTATTGCAAGTGATGCATTGATAGTGCTATGCTCTCTTGGATGAGATATTATTAATGCATATGCCAGTGGATGGTGTTTATGCTTGAGTCATTTGGCACTTATTGGCATTTTGGATTGCCATTGCAGTTGGCATTTTCTTTTGGGCCAGATTTGCTCATATGGATGCATAGTATATGCACATGAGTCAGATGCTTTGAGACATGAGTTTTGATGATATTTCACTCTATTGTGGCATACACATTTGGGCGCACCTAGTATTTGGTTGGATTTTCTCTTGTAGGCACTAGCATTTGGGTTTTTTGCTTCATTTGCATCATGGCATCCTCTTCCATGTCTGAAAAGGAGTTTTTTAGCATTAAAAAGTTTGATGGGACAAACTTTTCTTTATGGAAAGAACAAATAAGGGATGTGCTTATTCAAAAGAAGCAGATTAAACCCTTGGTATGGATTGAAGCTAAGCCTGCAAATATGTCTGAGGATGATTGGAATGAGTTGGATGCATTAGCAAAATCTACTATTAGACTTCATCTTGCAGAGTCAGTTTATTTCACAGTAGTAAATGAGTAGATTATGGAAGATTTGTGGAAGAAACTATGTGCCACTTATGAAAAGGAAACTGCCTCTAATAAAGTTTACCTCATGAAGAGGTTGTTTGAGCTACTAATGAAGGAAGGGGTCTCCATTGCTTCTCACTTGAATGAATTCAAAAATATTTTCAGCCAGCTTCAGGCTCAGAAGATGAATTTTGATGCGGAGACTAAGGCAATATTTCTCTTATGTTCATTGCCATCCTCATGGGATACCTTCCGTACAGCTATCAGTAACTCTGCACCTGGTGGAGTACTGAAATTTGATGATGTTGTGGGTAGCTTGTTGGCTGAGGAGATTAGACGCAAGTCTATGGATGGCAACAAGCAGGATGCAGCCTTAAATGTGCAAAGGGGCAGATCACAGTTCAGGGGGATGTCCCAAGAAAGAGGGAAGTCTCGTAGCAAATCTAGGGCACATAACATTGAGTGTTACCACTCTGGCAAGAAGGGCCATATGAAAAAGGATTGCTACAAGCTGAAAAGAGAGCAAAAGGATAAGAAAAAGAATGCAAATTGGGGTGCAAATCAAAAGGAAGAGAGTCCAAGGGAGGACAAAGGAAAAGTGAAGATCGAGGAGATCAATGTAGTCACACATGATAGTGACAATGACGTTCTCTTCATGTCTAGTTTATCTGTAGAGTTGCTTACCACTTCAGATGATGCATATTCCCAGGATCAGATTTTGGATTCTAGTGCTTCATTCCATGTTACTCCCCATAGGGAATGGTTCTCCACTTATGACAGTCAAAAGACAGGTTGTGTGCATCTTGGAAATGACTATGCATGTGACATAGTGGGAGTAGGTGACATAAAGTTTTCTTTTGCAAATGGGTCTGCATTTGTTTTGAAACATGTGAGACATGTGCCTAAGTTGACCAAGAGTCTTACTTCAGTGGGTCAGCTAGATGATGCTAGTTTTCACACCACTTTTGGCTTTCAGAGTTGAAAAATTCAAAAGGGCTCTATGCTTTTGGCCAGGGGTGCCAAGTGTGGGACTTTGTATCCCTTACATGTATCAGGGGTCTTTGATCATGTTGTTGCAATAACCGAGCAGCCAAGCATTTCTTTGTGGCATTGCAGGTTGGGGCACATGAACCAGAATGAAATGAAACTCTTATGCCATTTGGGTTGTGTACCGCATTTGAGTTTCTCTGATTTTGAATTTTGTGAGCACTGTCTCTATGGGAAGCAGACTAAATCAACCCATAAAAGAAGGGGAAAGAAACAGCCAAACTCTTAATCTGAATTCAATAAAAACATTATTGCCGATAAAGCAGCTTCATTTCTGAACATTTTGGTGACTACTTCATCCAACTGACTATGCTTGCTCTTCTTCCCAAAGAAGCAATCACCATCAAGCAACTATTAGCATACATCCTTCATTATTTCATCTAGAACATACCGTAATGGTCTCCACCAAACAATAGATAATTGCTTTATAGTTGTTTTTTTCTGACCTACCACATGCTCTGGTACCTCATAGGATATCTTTCCTGCTTCATATGCTTTACAAACATCTAAGGTAATCTAAAATATTAACTGCTCATGGAACACTATGCAAGTAAATTCCCTATATCTTGCAACTATAGTCTTCAAGTCCTACAGGGGTGCAGTGTGTATCATTCACTACACCCTTCAAGCATCTATAAAAAATAGTCTACATCATATTGTATTCATGGGTAGGTCTCCTTCCCTTTATTGTTTGTAGTGAGCCACATCCAATCCATAACTCCCTTACCTTTGTTAGGATCTCAGAAAGAGTTGAGTTTTTCCTCCTAGTCAACAGAACCAGATTCAACCTTTCAGATTCAAGAATATATTTTGAGTCATCATTAAATAAGCATATGTAATAGATGACCTATTGAAACTTTTGTAGATACTTAGTCTGATTCAAGTTTCCTTTTCGTCCCTCTTCAAGGGTGATTCTACAAGCTTCACAAAATTATTGCCCATCAATGGGCTCAAATCTGCACCTATCAAGGAACCTGTTCTTTGCAAGAATATATCTCTTCTTGATGCCATTCCCATATCTACTCTAGTAGAGATCAGCTTCATGAGCAAAGTCACTATCTTTAAACTCTTCGAAGGCTTTGATAAAATCTCCATGCTTTTGAAATGTGACTTCCTTCAATTGAGGATCATATTCTAGAAGTCTCACAAACTTCATTGGATGGAGAGTGACATTGCCTACAAATGGCATTTTAGCATTCTTGGTCTCTTCATGCAACTTGCATGCAAAATGCACATCTAGCTTTCGTTGGTTTGTGAACAAGGAAGCTCGATCAATGAGCAGTGTGATGACGAGAAATTGTACCAATCCCAAGATATATACCTCATCTTCAGGAGGACGTAAGGTTTCCACACTTATAGAAAAATAAGCAAATGCATCTTCTTCCTCAGACTCTATAGCCTCACTTTCACTATCCAACTGATCACCTGGTGCTAAATAACCTGTACTCACACTAGGTCTGCTGCCCATGGAGTAAAGAAAGTTGTTTTTCATAGACATTAGCTTTTAAAATTTAGTGAAATCTCACGGTTTTTGGTATTTGCAAACCTATAAAGAAATTACTTGTTTAATAGTTACTAGCTTCATAGGGAGTATGATTTTTCTCTGAGTTGAAACCCACAAGCTTAGAGTTCCGAGATTACTTCCTATGAGGTTTCACAACACACCCTTTCTTGGGGAAATAGTACAAGATTTTATAGGATTTTTCCAAGTATGTCGAAGACTAGCAACACTAGTTCATGATCACAAAGCATTGCATGCAAGTCGTAGAGCAATCTAAATAGCAGCATAGACTATGTTGTCAAAAACATACATAGTGCAATAAACTTTGCATAGAACTTATGTGTATATAGCATGTTGTAAAATCATACATAATATTACATAAAACTTATCATGTTCAAAATAAGACATCATGCACCACAAATGAACGATGTACACCATGACTCATATATATGAATAAAAACAAAATCAAGCACTTCATGTCCATATCATGATCTCATGTTTATCATGACTGTGTGCACCATGACTAGTACATCTAATCACAAAATTAATGCAACTGCATGTCATTATGTCATGTCTTCTTCAACCAATGGAGTGGAAAAAAAACTTATACAAATTTAGCGTGTCCATATCATGCCACCATGTAGCACAAGCAAACGATGTCCATAGCAAGGTAGAGCCCTAGTTGTCACTCTCTTGAGCCATATCGTCAAATATGAGATGGAAAATATCATGAACCACTTAAAATCATAAAAAAATCCCAAGATATCATGTTTTTAAACCAAAACAAACATAGGTTCCACATGTAGACTAAACTAGTGAACGCCTACATGTCATGGCTCTCCTCAGCCATGCCATCTACAAAAATTGACCAAAATCGTCATCACCTTTGCCCCAGTAGATTGGAAGTGGAATCAAAGATTGGAGTCTAATCCATGTGTGTAGCCATGCCCTCTGCATAACAAGAAAGAGGGCTATTTTCTCACTATTTTCAATATTCTCAAAAATCTTGCCTTGTTCATTTGTGGAGCTTAATGCATGGAATACAAAAGACTAATCACTAGTCCAAAGGAGCATGGAATGCCAGCTCAGCATCATCATCTGTGTCCACTCCAACTTACCTGTTACCTAGCATATGCCCCTATACAAAAAAAAAAAGTTTAGAAACAAAGAGCACTAAGATGCAAACAATTTTGAGATCATCTTTCTCACCTCCATCCTCTTGGCATCTTCCACAAGGCAAGGTGTCAAGCACTTCTCACATATAACTAGGTCATTGTCCATAAAAAAACAAGCACAAATAGACTTGAGTGCTGCTCTCATGCATGGCCTGGTACCCACTCCAAACTTACAGAAACTCCATAAAGCATAACAAAAAAGATGGGCTTTTCTCAAGCCCCACATGCCATGTCTCTTTGCCTTTTTCATTCAATCTGCTGATGGAAAGTAATGAGAAATCGTTTAGTCCACTAAGACTCAATCGTTACTTGGAGCACACACCATTTGCTGCTCAAGCATATGTATGTGCCTTGTGGCCAACACGTTGACATGAAAAGTTGTAACCTGCAAAAGGGCACTCCTACTTATTTGACAAAACCAAATAGTCAACATCATTATACCATATTCATGTTGTTTGAAGCCAATAGAATACCTTCATTTGAAGATTTCCTGCTTGTTCACAACAATAGGCATCACCAATATCAACCATCCATCTGATGCAAACCTCTAATCTCACCTGCATGGCAACTCGCTCCACCATGGAAATGGCCATAGGAGAGCACATGATTAACACCCAACCATAGTCATCAACTATAGCTACAGAGACACTAAGGGAGTATGTGATATGATCTTTTGTGAGAATGTTCCATGGGGTAATATCATTTGACTCGGAAGACAACCCTGTTCCTATAGGAAGATCCACAACACAAAGATCCACACTCCAAGCACATGTGTTGGAGTTCTGTTGCTTTGGAGGCTACCCCAAAGAGGAGAAGAACTGCCTAACCACCTCAAACTCCCCTTTATAGTTTCCTTGTAGAACTTGCCATCCTAGAACAATGTAATCACCAATCCACACCTTCACAGCATCTTTACCAAGAGGACCGTAGGACTCCAAAGCCATTGTAGACAATGGTAGGTAAACCATCTCCAAACTCCTAGTTTTTCTTCTCTCTAGGAGCATATCTCCATCACAACCTACCTTAGCACCACCAAAATCTGCAAATCACCATCATATCTCAATGAGGTTCAATTATAGACAAATTTGTGTGGGTATATATATGTGCAAGCAACATATAATTTTAGGCATGTACACATATGTCAATGTAGGCGTACATGTTTTTCACAAGTGTTTGTGCATATTTAGATGCTTTTGCAGGTATATTCTAGAAGATTGACAATGAAATTGAATGACAACTAATTCACATGAAGCAGTTCAACTCACCAAACCACTCGGTAAAGAGCTATTCGAGAAACACCGACTAGCTCTTGGTTGGATGCAGAGGAAGGACATTCCCATTAAAGGGGTGTGATGGAATATAATGCTCAGTCCTTCTTCGATTCCCCAGAATCATCATCTTGAGGGAAGGCCTACTTCATGATGTTGATCTTGAGGGAAGGTGTTGAGAGTTCACGCTCAACATCATGTGATCACATGTGCATAGCACCATCATGTGATCATATGTGCATAGCACTAACCTTATAGAGTGCTATAAAGGAAAGGGTTAGATCCCCTAACCCTAACCCTAACCCTAAATGGGTTTGTATATATTCTATTTTTTCAACTAAATCTAGTGTATAGTTAGTCATTTGTGGTGTGCTCTCTAGCTGTGCCCTCTCTCCTCATCTCCACTCTTCTCCTCTCCCCTCTTCATATTTTGTCACTCTCTTATGAGCAGTGCTGCAAATTTGTAGTTGTATACTGTATTGAGAAGCTTAGGAAATTTTTTGATTTCTTTACACAGCTAGACATGCAAAGATACAAGTTGAAGATATGTTGGCAATAATTTATTTGAAAGTAGAGATTACAATTGGGCTGAGATAGCGAGAATTGAATGAAGAAGGCATCGAATCTAATGAGGGAAATCAACTTAGAAGGAGGGGGACCAGTGAGACAAATTGATACATTCACATTTCAAGATGCATGCAAAGGGTGATTGTTGATTCAATAATGGCATTTATTGTGATTTAGCCACCATTCGACTATGATTAGAACTATTGACATTCAGGTAATATGCACATATCTTATCTATTCATGAGACTTATTCTCAGGGCTAATATTCTTGATGATCTCAATCTCGGCACACAAGGAAGTGCCCGTTCCCTCGGACTATAACTCTTTGGAAAAGGAAGCACGACGCCTCTTTGCCCACACTATGTGGTTATAATTATTATATTATATATTATCGTATAAGTACTTTTAATTGCTCGTTCAAAATTGCAATCTAAATTCTTACAACTTTTCTCATTCTTTATGCATGTTCTCGATGCGAGGGAGCAAAGAAATCCAAAGTTGGATAAAACATCAAAGGATGACAACACCTTTATTCATATGATTGTAGTCCATTTCAAAATATTGTATAGACTGCAACGACGATTGGTTATTGAACATTTATGAGGAGCACACTGTAATCATTTGTATTAAACAATGTACAATGTAATAATATTATCGTGTTGCTACAGCTATTGATCTAGGCTAATAGGTCCAAATTTTTTGCAAGTTTGATCAACAACTTTTTAATACTTTGTTGATCGATTTTAATAATAAGAGATTCAAAACCCTAAACCTTGCAATGACATTAAGTGATTGGGGATATGGTGGACATAATTATTATATTCCCATAGTCACATACTCAATATCTCTAAAGAATCAAATTCAATATCAATGAATGAAAGATTTGGAATAAAGTGATTGGGGATATGGTTCACATATTTAGTATATTCCCATCATCACAAATTAAATAGATCTAAAGAATCACATTCATTAAAAGAAGACTCCACATGGTTGGTTTGGGAGAATGAGATGGTGAGATTTGGTGAGGAAGAGTGGATGGGGTGTGGAATCGTTTGAAAGCATACAAAAAGGATGAACATTGGAAAACTCTTATTCATGAGGACCTTATTCTTTTTGCAATAATTTCAATTCATTCAATGTGAATCTATAATACATGTACATTATTTTAGTATGCTTAGATGGTTGAAACTCTTCAAAAGGAAAGTAAACCCACATGCTATGTGCTTGTCATGCAAAAATGCCACATGCTATAGCTTCATTTTCATAAAAAAGATTTGCAAACAATACTACAATATTTGATGGGAGTGCAAGCACAAGTGTTTAAGGATGCTAAACTTTAATTCTTCCAACATGTCAAAACCAATTACTTTAGAACTATAATACTTGCACATTTTTTGATGCTTGGTGTGCATACATTTTTGAAAGGAAACTCAAACTTATATTGGAGGGTTTTGCTTGTTTTTTTCTTCGGTCAAAAAATTTTACTCAGAGCTCACCATATACTATAATCATAAGTTAGTATAATTTATATATAAATGATCATAAATGTACTATATAAAATATTCATATATTAGTAAATCACAAACTATAAAATGTATATACATAAACTATAATCATAAAAATTAATTAATTAGAATATTTCTTCTTATTTCAACCAAAATGTTTAGTTATTAATAGCTTATATCCTCAAATTGAAACACCTATACCTATACTCTCTAAATAAAGACCTTCTTATGTAGACCAAAATGCTTAGTCATATACCATATATCCTCAAACTAAAACCTTAAGTTCCCCTAAAACAATATACCCTATATTGTAAACCCTAAACCCTAACTCCTATTATACATTATTATGGCGGACATGTAGAATTGGTACAATCACAATAAAGGGTACTAGTAACTATAAAGTTATTAGACCAACACTTAGTACATCATCTAGTTATTTCTCTAGGAATGTGCAATTATAGCACGTAGCATTGAGCCTTTAGAATAATTGTTTAATTCCTTATTATGATCTATGGCCTTGCCTTATCTTGAGTTTCATCTTTGAAGCTCTGCAACACATCAGTTTCTAGGCTGAGAGAGAGAGAGAGAGAGAGAGAGAGAGAGAGAGGACTACCAGGGGTCATCCAAATAAAATCTTAGTTATTTCAAAACATGACAATATTATTATGTACATTGGTTCAATCATTCATACAAATGATTACAATGTGCTCCTAAAAAATATTTAAGGGATCGTTGAAGTTTATGAAGGTGCAATGGTATGTGCTTTAATGATCAACCTAGATGGTGTACTAAGTCATGGTCCAATAACTTATAATATCTTTTATGGTGCTTGTCCCAAAGGTGGACTACATTACATCATGTTTATGCATCAAGGTGGACTACATCAAAGAAATAGTTTGCAATAGATTGATACGTTGAAGCAATCATAGTACAAATTGAATGTAGATGATAAATCTACTACAATGTCATGATGCCTAAGTGTCTAGATACTATCATTTATAATTGTGTATGTATATCCTATATATATATATATATATATTATATATAATTATAATATTAATTTCCAAGCCAAAACATCGAACTTTGCTCCCTCAAGAAATTTTTAAAAGTAATATTATGAAGAGGAACTTTAGAATGATTTCGTCCCAATCCTGGGGGACTCTTTTACTTGTATGTCAGTAATTTGATATTGTAATAAATCAACAGCTTGTGTTTCAAAGTCTCCTTGTGAATTCTTTAAATCTACTTTGGGACACTTCACCTTGGTGATTATTATCACACACCTTATCTCACCACAAAATTGAAAGTGTCATAGTAAGCTTGATATGGGATCAAGGATACATAGAGCAAGTTTGCAAGAATGAATCTCAAATTCCTTGCTTGTCTTGTGTAGTTGTGAGTATACTACATATGAAGAGATGCATGATGCAGAGGACTGAGTTGTAGATGAGATAGAGATAACTAATATGCATGTCTTTACTTATTATTCCCTTGAATTTTAAAGGCTCGCTCATTGAGGAGAAAGAGAGAGAGAGAGAGAGAGAGAGAGAGAGAGAGAGAGAGAGAGAGAGAGAGAGAGAAAGAGAGAGACAGGGCCATATATTAATGTAAAATTTATTTAATCCATTTCAATGCTCTTTCACATTATTATTATCAAAATATACATGTCATGAGTCTCTTCTATGTTAACCTCACACATGAAAAAGATAAAATAAATTAATATAGGAAATGTTGCTGATGATGCCTAGATAATTGTAAAATTTTTAAGGACTTGTAGAACTAAATCCCTTAAGATTCCCTTGAATTTTAAAGGCTAAATGAGAGAGAGAGAGAGAGAGAGAGAGAGAGAGAGAGAGAGAGAGAGAGAGAGAGATAGAGAGGGAGGGAGGGACGGAGGGATGGAGGGATTTGTGTGTGTGTATGCACATTCATAACAACACAATTTTGTAAGAAATCCATGTGTGTGTGTGTGTGTGTGTCTTCTATGTCAACGTCACACAGATGGAAGGTAAAATCAATCATGATCATCATTGGCTTAAAAATCCTGATTCATGTGTAGATATTATGATCATGATCTCTGACTTGTGGATACAATTTGTGTGTGTGTGTGCCTAATGCTTTCTCATTCTTTGCCTTCCATGCAGGAATATTCTCTGCATCGTGAGACCTTTCCTTCAGCTTTTTCTATGCACCAAATACTATACTCCTTCCTTCCTTCGGTCTTATTACTCAAGACGGATAGCCGAGTATGCGAGCTTGCTAGCATACTACCACGGGCGTTTTTTAACTCCATAACCCTTTTTGCATGAAAAGAAGTTGTGTGGCCAATTTCCAAGATATGAAGTTCTTCCAACTCAATGTGACTAGAATGGCTCCGTGCTTATCCTTCTTGGGAGAGTCCATGATTAAAACATTCACTACTACACACGGATCCTATTGCGATGTTTACGTACCGACATTTAGCGCCCGCTTAGCGTTAATCGTCGGTATGAAAAGCGGGTTTCGTAAATCGTCGCTATATAGCAACTGTTGCTGAAAGTCGCTATATAGCGACTTTTGTAAAAGTCGCTATATAGCGACACTGATACAAAATATTATAACGACGTTTTTACAGAGAGGTTTTTTTTTTTTTATAGGCCTTAAAAGTTAGTTTTTTCCAATGACAAATTTTTTTAAATTTTCATACATGTTTGAGCTCATAGAGAATAAAAAAATGAGAGCATGTACATCAAGCCTTTGAAGCTCATATATTCATGTCCAAGTTTGAGATGAGAAAAATCAAATAAGAGCATTTACATCAACTGTTTCATCTTGAGCCAAGTCTAAGGCACCAAGCAAGTCTATCTCCAACTCTATACTGAGTTGATCTCCTATATCATCATCGTACTCTAGCATCGTACGTTCACCTAAAAGTATTTGATCATCTTCTTCAATAAAGCTTAAGTGTGGTGATTGATCTTGATGATTGTTGTCTTCTTCGTCAATATCGTGATCTCCATCCTCCTCCCGTGCGATGTCATTATGCGCATCTTCCTCTTGGCTCATATGGTGATCTGCATCTTCTTCACTAGATTCGTCAATTGGATCTGGCATTGGTAGTGGCATCTCCATATCCACATCTCGATCTTCAAAAATTTGCTTACTTCGTGGTGCAACTTGGATCACGTACCACCATCTTGGATCAGAACGATCCGGATGAAAAACCACCTATATTGAAGATGGGTGCCAAATGTCATCAATTATATATATATCAATGGACTTTAAAAACGAAAGCTTCGACTAAAATCATTAGTATGCACCTACTCACAGTGCTTGGGAAGAACAAAAGTATCACTTTCATCGGTCCAATGTTTGGTGGAGTCTATTGCAAAGAGACCGCTACTATCTTTTCTCACTGTCGCATGGGGACCGTTGTAAGTAGTTCTAAACCATTTTACATCAAGAATGAAAATAGTAAATCGTCTGAAATCAATTTCATAGATGTCGCGTATGGTTCCACAATAATCCAACTGTGAGGAGAGAAGATTGGTATCCGAAGCACTTGCTCGGCTATCTTGTGTGAAGTTAGCCATGACTCCACAATCATACGTGACTCTCTTTGAATCGATGCGTTCCACGCAAAAATGTCATCCATATGACCATAATGCACTGTACTTTTTATACTGTAAAAGAGCATCATTAAAACAATGAAGATGCACCTATTTTATAGCATATATTGCCACAAATAATTACTTAATTACGTCAAGAGATAAGAAACTTACATGCACCATACATCCAGATGATAACTCTCGCTCGCGCTCGTTTATTGTCTCTCCATGACGTTCGGCTTTATGTAGAGCCAGTTGTAGCCAATCAAGTGACATGTGAGTAGGGAGAAGAGCCAGATCTCGTGGATATGGTTGTGATCGCCTGTACATTACTCTGAATCTCGTCCTTGTATTTATTCTTTCTACTTTGGCCACTTCATATCTCTCAATCCACTTCTGCATCTCAGGGCTATTGAGGATACAAAACTTATTGAATTTCTCCATTTGCTCTTCACTCATCTTTCTTTCAATCCCTTTTCCTTGGGGAACCTCGCCAATGATGCGATCATCATCCTTGTTGTGCCAAGCTTGCGGCATATCAGGATCCGTGGATGCAAGAAACTCTGTGATATATACTAATGACTCTTGCACAAGCCATCCCTCTACCATGCTTGCTTCCAGTCTTGCTCTTTGTCTTACAAACCCCTTTAAAGTTTTCATAAACCGCTCGAGAAAAAACATCCATCGATTATGAACGGTACCTGCTATAGCCACCTCATCAACTATGTGCACAAGCAAGTGGACTTGAGTTGTCATAATGCTCGAGGGAAAGTGCTTCTCAAGCAAGCATATGGCTTCGATGGATTCCACCCTAGCCTTCTCGATGCTTAATATAGAGATCTCTTTTTGAGATATCCACCTATTTCACATGTCCATGCATATGTAAGATATTTGAGATATCCACCTATTTCACATGTCCATTAAGAAAATATATAATGCGATTTGATAGTAAGCATACCTCACAATACCACATATCTTGAATATAGCATTTCTAACATCTTCTTGTAAGCACCCTTTTATTGTAATTGGGAGGATGAACTATCAAAGCAACAATGAAGTCATGTCAACAATATAACATAATAATAATTACGCTAATGCATCACTATTATCGGTACACTAATTCTACTTAGAATACCTGTAAGACCTTGTGCCAATCATGGGACTTGAGGCCACTAAGCTTATTGTCCTTTGAAAATGCTCCTTTCAAGCAATGCATGTACCCTATCGGTGTTTGAAAAGAGGCAATGTCTGCCTTGACCGCTGCCTCCTCCCTCGTAGAGAGGATCCACGTTGCTTTTGGGAGGACAACTTTTCCCGAAGCATGCACTTGGGGCCACAAACGAGACATCCTATTCATAGCACACAAGTCTTCTCGCACTCCTCTCGAGTCCTCAAGTGTGCCGAAATAGTAGCCCCCACATTCTTGAAGATATGCATGGGATCCAAGAGATGATTGATTTGTAACTGACCCCAATAAGGAAGCTCATGAAAGATCGATAGCCTCTTCATACCAGGAGGAGGTTCCTCTCCATTCGCCCTCCAAGCTTGACTTTGGACAACTAGCCAAATCTCCATGCTCACGACGAAAGAGAATACAATCATTACGGCAAGCATGGATGGTATCATAATCCATACCCACCGTTGTTAGCATCTTTTTCGCTTCATCTCTTGATGCGGGCATGGTATTTGGTGCAGGCAACATCTTCTGGAGCACCCTATGACAAAGACACTATCCAAATGATGATTCTCAAAACAAACAATATCCAAATAATGAGTCAAATTAATGCAAGGGCTAACCTCATTAAGGCCGAGACACTTGTATCCGACCACCCATACTATACTTGTAGATTCAAGATTGAGAGACAAGCACGTAGTTTAGACATCCTAGCACCCTTGTACAATTGTGTTGATTGCAACTCTCACATTTTGACCTTAGACTCTGACATCACGTGTACGTGGGATGTAGTGCCCCTAAAAATGGAATCCATCATGTCGACCATACCCTCGTCATCATCCGGGAGACTATAGTCTTGTTGAAAGTGAGAAGGTATATGTGTACCCTCGTCACCCTCCTCATCCTGTTTTAACATTTCGTGTAAATATAAGATCTTCTATTTCCTGGTATACAATAAGATTGCGAACTTAAATAGCTTTGACTTACCGATGATCCATCAACATGTGCAACACCAATGGGGGGTACTGGTTCCGGCTCCTCCCCATACATTTGCAAGTGGCGCATGATAATACGACGTTGATGTCATACTTCTCGCTTGCAATGAGTGCAATGACAATATAACCTCTCCGTAAGCCACTTTGTGCTCCCGGGCGTTGGCGCATCATCGGACGCTTCCACTCGTCCCTTCCATCTACACTTATAAAATCACAACATAAGCATGAAGAGGAGATATTGACAATTATAAAATAGCATGTTTGAGCTTCTCTTGAGGCCACATTAAAAAAGTGATAGTAAGCGTCGCTATATAGCGACGCTTTCCTCTGTTTCGTCGCTATATAGCGACGTTTTTAATTAAAAACATCGCTATATAGCGACAAATAAGCGTCGCTATATAGCGACGCTATGGGTTAAAACCCGAAACGCTAAATGCGCGGCGTTTTCTTCAAACTATTCCCTAATCTCTCAAGTAAGAAACCCAAAATCTTCTCCCACCTATTTTCGACGACCTCCCACCTATTCTAAGCAACCTCCCACTCTATTTTCCACTCCTGACCCTTCTCCTACCTCTTGTACTCCCTCTCTATCCTTTTCCCTCTTTGGTTTCTTGAAAGGAAGTTCTTCAAGAGGTGAGTTTGTTTCAACAATGTAGGTTGTTTGTTTGTTAGCTTTAGTTTTGTGAGTGTTTCTTCTTGTATTGCTAAATCTGTAAACTAATTTTCATGCTTGTTTTGAAAGGATTGAAACAAAAAACGAGATTTCAAGAAAGAAAGAAAACTCACCTCTTTTTTCTGTATTTCTCTTCCTTCTCTTTCTCCTTGTCTCCTCAATCTCCTCCTTTCCTTGTCTCCTCAATCTCCTCCCTTCAAGAAGTTGCTTTTGTAATCTCCTCCTTCCACTAACATCTTATTTGAAAAAATGGGTTGTTTTCTCTCTTTTGTAGGGCCAGTCCACTACACCGAGCGGGACATACTTTTTTAGGTAAGTGCTTCCTCTTTTTTCCATTTATTATTTTTGTTATTTACATTGGCCTGCAGCTAGCGCCTTCAGCGCTAGTTGCAATGATGGGTGTAGGAACCATCTCTTCCCCTCCCACTCTTTCCTTCTTCCCCCTTCTCTTATTCTCCTTTTTCCCCCTTCTCTTTTTTCCCTCTTCTCTTATTCTCTCTTTCCCCCTTCTCTCTTTCCCCCTCATCTCTTTTACCTTCTCTCTTTCCTTTCCCTCTTATTCTCTATTTCCTTTCCCTCTTATTCTCTTATGCTTATGCTTCTCTCATTCCCCCTTCTCTCTTTCCCCCTTCTCTATTTTCCCCTTCTCTCATTCGCATAAGCTCATGCTCATGCATGAGCATAAGCATGAGCATAAGCATGAGCTTATGCTTATGCTAATGCTTAAGCATAAGCATAAGCTCATGCTTATGCTCATGCATGAGCATGAGCTTATGCTTAAGTTTCCCCCTTCTGCATAAGCTCCTTCTCTTTTTCCGCATGAGCATAAGCATGAGCTTATGCTTATGCTTATGCTTATGCATAAGCATAAGCATAAGCTCATGCTTATGCTTATGCTTATGCATAAGCATAAGCATAAGCTCATGCTTATGCTCATGCATGAGCATGAGCTTATGCATAAGCTCCTTCTCTTTTTCCCCATGAGCATGAGCTTATGCTTAAGTTTCCACATAAGCTCATGCTTAAGCATGAGCTTATGCGGAAATAGAGAATGAGAGAAGCTTATGCTCATTCTCTATTTCCGCATAGCTCCTTCTCTTTTTCCGCATGAGCATAAGCATGAGCTTATGCTTATGCTTATGCTTAAGCATAAGCTCATGCTTATGCTCATGCATGAGCATGAGCTTATGCTTAAGCATAAGCATAAGCATAAGCTCATGCTTATGCTCATGCGAAAAAAGAGAAGGAGCTCATGCATGAGCATGAGCTTATGCTTAAGTTTCCGCATAAGCTCATGCTTATGCATGAGCTTATGCGGAAATAGAGAATGAGAGAAGCATAAGATTATTCTCTATTTCCGCATAAGCTCCTTCTCTTTTTCCGCATGAGCATAAGCTCATGCTTATGCTCATGCGGCATAAGCATAAGCATAAGCTCATGCTTATGCTCATGCATGAGCATGAGCTTATGCTTAAGTTTCCGTATAAGCTCATGCTTATGCATGAGCTTATGCAGAAATAGAGAATGAGAGAAGCATAAGCTCCTTCTCTTTTTCCGCATGAGCATAAGCATGAGCTTATGCTTATGCTTATGCTTAAGCATAGGCATAAGCATAAGCTCATGCTTATGCTCATGCATGAGCATGAGCTTATGCTTAAGTTTCCGCATAAGCTCATGCTTATGCGTGAGCTTATGTGGAAATAGAGAATGAGAGAAGCTTATGCTCATTCTCTATTTCCGCATAAGCTCCTACTCTTTTTCCGCATGAGCATAAGCTCATGCTTATGCTCATGCATAAGCATGAGCATATGCTTAAGTTTCCGCATAAGCTCATGCTTATGCATGAGGTTATGCAGAAATAGAGAATGAGAGAAGCATAAGCTCATTCTCTATTTCGGCATAAGCTCCTTCTCTTTTTCCGCATGAGCATAAGCATGAGCTTATGCTTATGCTCATGCATGAGCATGAGCTTAGGCTTAAGTTTTCGCATAAGAGAAGCTTATACTTCTCTCATTCTCTATTTCCGCATAAGCTCCTTCTCTTTTTCCGCATGAGCATAAGCATGAGCTTATGATTATGCTTAAGCATAAGCTCATGCTTATGCTCATGCATGAGCATGAGCTTATGCTTAAGTTTCCGCATAAGCTCATGCTTATGCGTGAGGTTATGCGGAAATAGAGAATGAGAGAAGCTTATGCTCATTCTCTATTTCCGCATAAGCTCCTTCTCTTTTTTCGCATGAGCATAAGCATGAGCTTATGTTTATGCTTATGCTTAAGCATAAGCATAAGCATAAGATCATGCTTATGCTCATGCATGAGCATGAGCTTATGCTTAAGTTTCCACATAAGCTCATGCTTATGCATGGGCTAATGGGGAAATAGAGAATGAGAGAAGCTTATGCTTCTCTCATTCTCTATTTCCACATAATCTCCTTCTCTTTTTCCGCATGAGCATGAGCTTATGCTTAATTTTTCGCATAAGCTCATGCTTATGTGTGAGCTTATGCGAAAATAGAGAATGAGAGAAGCTTATGCTCATTCTGTATTTCCGCATAAGCTCCTTCTCTTTTTCCGCACGAGCATAAGCATGAGCTTATGCTTATGCTTATGCTTAAGCATAAGCATAAGCATAAGCTCATGCTTATGCTCATGCATGAGTATGAGCTTATGCTTAAGTTTCTGCATAAGCTCATGCTTATGCATGAGCTTATGCGGAAATAGAGAATGAGAGAAGCTTATGCGGAAACTCATTCTCTATTTCCGCATAAGCTCCTTCTCTTTTTCCGCATGAGCATAAGCATGAGCTTATGCTTATGCTTATGCTTATGCATGCATAAGCATAAGCATAAGCATAAGCTCATGCTTATGCATGCATAAGCATAAGCATAAGCTCATGCTTATGCTCATGCATGAGCATGAGCTTATGCATAAGTTTCCCCCTTCTCTCTTTCCCCCTTCTCTCATTCCCCCTTCTCTATTTCCCCCTTCTCTCATTTGCATAAGTTCATGCTCATGCGGAAATAGAGAATGAGAGAAGCATATGCTCATGCTTATGCTTCTCTCATTCTCTATTTCCACATAAGCTCCTTCTATTTTTCTGCATGAGCATAAGCATGAGCTTATGCTTATGCTTAAGCATAAGCATAAGCTCATGCTTATGCTCATGCAGAAAAATAGAAGGAGCTTATGTGGAAATAGAGAATGAGAGAAGCATAAGCATGAGCATATGCTTCTCTCATTCTCTATTTCCGCATGAGCATGAACTTCTCTCATTTGCATAAGTTCATGCTCATGCGGAAATAGAGAATGAGAGAAGCATATGCTCATGCTTATGCTTCTCTCATTCTCTATTTCCACATAAGCTCCTTCTATTTTTCTGCATGAGCATAAGCATGAGCTTATGCTTATGCTTAAGCATAAGCATAAGCATAAGCATGAGCTTATGCTTATGCTTATGCTCATGCATGAGCATGAGCTTATGCTTAAGTTTCCACATAAGCTCATGCTTATGCATGAGCTTATGCGGAAATAGAGAATGAGAGAAGCTAAGTTTTCGCATAAGCTCATGCTTATGCATGAGCTTATGCGGAAATAGAGAATGAGAGAAGCTTATGCGGAAACTCATTCTCTATTTCCGCATAAGCTCCTTCTCTTTTTCTGCATGAGCATAAGCATGAGCTTATGCTTATGCTTATGCTTAAGCATGCTCATGCATGAGCATGAGCTTATGCTTAAGTTTCCGCATAAGCTCATGCTTATGCATGAGCTTATGTGGAAATAGAGAATGAGAGAAGCTTATGCGAAAACTCATTCTCTATTTTCACATAAGCTCCTTCTCTATTTCCGATGCTTATGCTTAAGCATAAGCATAAGCATAAGCTCATGCTTATGCTCATGCATGAGCATGAGCTTATGCTTAAGTTTTCGCATAAGCTTATGCTTATGCATGAGCTTATGCGGAAATAGAGAATGAGAGAAGCATAAGCTCATTCTCTATTTCTGCATAACCTCATTCTCTATTTCCCATTCTATTTCCCCCTTCTCTCATTTCCCCCTTCTCTCCTTCTCTATTTTTGCATAAGCTCATGCTTATGCTTATGCGGAAATAGAGAAGGAGAGAAGCATAATAGAGAATGAGAGAAGCATAAGCATAAGCTTATGCTTCTCTCCTTCTCTATCTCTGCAAAAGGTCATTCTCTATTTCCGCATAAGCTTATGCTTATGCTTCTCTCATTCCCCCTCATCTCTTTCCCCTTCTCTATTTCCCCCTTCTCTCATTCTCTATTTCCTCATTCTCATTCTTTTCTTTCCTTTCCATCTTCTTTCCCTCTTTCCTTTTCCTTTTCTTTCCTTTCCCTCTTCTTTCTTCTTGCCTATGCCTATGCCTATGAGAATGCTTATGTTTGTTTTTTTGTTTTCTATTTTCGTGTTTGTGTCTATGTTAGACATGGGATCATGTCGCTCATCTGACGAGTACGGACAGCCTCGCAGGAGGAGAGCTCACGATCTATATGCTCCAGAGGACTTTGATTCCTCTCAGGCGACTACTCTGAGGACTACTCCTCTCGGACCTAGCACTACGACTACCCCGACCCCTCTTCCACGTAGCACTGCGACTACCCCTCGGGAAACTCCTTTGATAGCCGCGCATGGCTTTGTTGAGAGTCCCGACGAGTTTGTAGCGCAGATGAGCGATGAGGAGGCAGCGAGATTCTTCTCTCTGTTCTCTCAGAGGACCTCAGCAATTCCTTCCCCTACTTCCTTTCCCTACAGCGACGGGTGGACGTACTGCCCAGCCATCCCCTCGCGCCCCTTCGACCGCGGGATCATCACTTGCGCATGCCTCTCGCAAGGGAAGGAAGAGTAGGATGGGTGGCTCATGTTGTGCTGACTTGGGAGATGTAGACGAGTCAGCACACTCACGCTCCTTTAGGTCTCCACTTGGTCCGGAGACACAGTATCAGTCAGGTCCCTTTCCCTCTCCTACTCCCACTGTTACTCCTCGCTCTGGAAGCGCTCGCACAGCTTCCACTCCTTTAGACTCTGGTACCGTCAGTCCCCCTTACTCATCAGGGGATGTCTCCTATCAAATCACATCTGCCGGAGAGATAATAGAAGATAAAAAGGGCAAAGCAGTGATGGCCGCCATGAGGAGGTTGATGAGTCATCACTTCAAGAGCGGCATAAATATCGATTGGCGGTATCAAGATGCCCAAAAGAAGCAGGCGGTGATCAATGAGTTAAAACAAAGATACCCTAATCCGCCAAATGTGGAGTTTAATGACGATTATATGCGAGAGCGCATGGGTTTGGTCCTAAAGCATCGTCGATTAACCTTGCATACTTCCATTACAAAGGGGTTGGCTAAACCCAGCTGGGCAGACAAAGCTGATTGGAAGTACTTCAAGAAGCAACATAGGGACCATCCCGAAATGTTCGAGGGTCAGAAGAGGGCTGCGAAGAGATGGTTGGACGTCGTAGGTACTTCGCACTTTGGTGCAGGCGGACGGTATGCATTCGAGGCAACTGTGGTAAGTCTACTTCTTCCCATTTAATGTATTGTTCTATTTGTTTTACTTACATATTACATGCACTTTAGCTAACTCTAACTCTCGTAAATTGGATCCACAGTAAGCTGCGATGGGTCGTCTTCCTATAGATGCAGAGACGCGATGCACATTTCGGATAGGAACAAAGCCGTGGTTCATTGAGCAAGAGGCAATGGGAGTGATGGTCGATTGGGCTGAGGTGGCTGCTCGCACGGTATAAGTTTACTCCTACTTGTAATCTCACTTTTTTATTTAAGTTCCAATCTAATTTTCGATTTATATGGTTCACTCTTAGGGTCAAAGCTCAAGCGTCCCATCATCGGAGGTGAGCGATCAACAGGGCCAAGGATCGGACGCAGGTGGCGAGGACGAGGGAGAAGACGCAGGTGTTGAGGACCAAGGAATAGGCCAACAAGACGAAGATGATTTGGATTCGGATGAGTAGTGGTAGTAGCATTTTGTATATCCACTCGTTTGAGCAATTTTGTATCGCCCTTTTGACAGGGTAATTTTGTTACAAACACTGTTGTATATGTCCGACATATATGTGCATTTGTTACTCATCATTTCACAAGAACAATTTTGTATCACCCTGCAAGCAAGGGAAATTTTGTTATAAAAAACTTTCTTTTGTAATTACAAAAAAAAAAAAAGGATTAGTGGGGCTAAACAGGGCCAAAAGGAAGCCGTGTTTAGCCCAACTAACCCTTTTTTTTTACTTCTGTTAATCGTCGCTATATAGCGACGTTTACCAGTGTCGCTATATAGCGACGATTAACAGTGTCACTATATAGCGACGTTTGCATCGTCGCTATATAGTGACGTTTGCCATTGTCGCTATATAGTGATGCTTTATAGCGACGCTCCTTTTTCGACGCTTTTAGCGACACTTATAGCGACGTTTGCGCCCGTGAAAAAAAAAAAATTTAATGTAAAAAGCGTTGGTATTTCCGTCAGAAAATGGCCTATGCCTTATCGTGATTTGCGGATTGAGAAGAACTCAAAAAGATGCCTCATCTAATACATCAAAGAAAGTCTTCTGACCACCTCATTTGCTCTTGTGTTTCTTTACAACCTTGATGCATGACTAGATTGAAATACCTACGGTGGACATGCATGCACCATAGTAAATATAAAAAAGACTACTACCCGCTCTGATACCACTGAAGGCTTAATCAATTTAAATGCCTGTAAGGATTACAAGATGAGCTGTAAACAAAAGCCTATGAACTATAGAGCCGAAGGTGGATCAAATAACTCAATATCTTCTATATAAAAGCTTCAAAACACTCATGCACATAGAGCTCATCCCTATGGGGCTTTTTGCTCTTTACAACTCAATGAACTAGGCCATAAAGGCTCAATACTCCACACAACACAACAACCATCCTCACACTCTTCTCCACCACTATTATATCATCGATGACACTGCGTGTGTGCCGCCTCACATGATCACCACCAGTAGCCTATGATTGTGTGGAAGAGGTAAGAGCCGCACTCCCTCTCTGAGATCTCAGAGGTCGACCCTCACAACTGGCAACAGTATATCCTAGAACCTTTTATTACATGGTTTCTCACATGCATGGAATCCATGTGGATACATAAGCCTCATGAGGATGAGGTAACTTGTGTGTGTGCGTGTGTGTGCATGCATGCGTGCGTGCATGTGTGTGCATGTGTGCATGTGTGTGTGCATGTGTGCATGTGTGCATGCATGCATGCATGCATGTGTGTGTGTGTGTGTGTGTGTGTGTGTGAGAGAGAGAGAGAGAGAGGGAGTATTGCCCCTTTCCACCACCCCCACCATGCAACCTATTGCGTACTAAATAGGTTTAGGGTGAGAGGGGAGGCAACAATTTGCCCTTTCCCCCAACCTATTGCATAAGCAATAGGTTGGATGTGGGGTGGGGTGGCAACAATCCCCCCCTCTCTCCCCCCTCCCTTCCCCCTACAATCCCCCCCAACCCCCCACCCCCCAACCTATTGCATAAGCAATAGGTATGGGGGGGAGGTAGCAATTCCACCTCTCCCCCCCCCAACCTATTGCATACACAATAGGTTTGGGAGAGGGGGTACCCCCCCTCCCCTCCCCCTCAGCTCTCTTCCCTTGCCTCCCCCCCTCCTCTCTTCCTCCATTGCCTCCACCCCCACCTCCTAGCCTCTACCTTCTCCATCACCTCCTCCACCACCTCCTAACCTCTGCCTCCTCACAATCAGCAACTCCAAAGAGAGAGAGAGAGAGAGAGAGAGAGAGAGAGAGGGGGGGGGGAGAAGAGAGGAGAAAGTGATGGAGAGCAATGATGAGAGAGAGAGAGAGAGAGAGAGAGAGAGAATCAACTTCATTGCAAATCAAAAAGAAAAATAAGGAGTTGGATGTTGTTACGTACTCAATAGGTTGGAAAGTAGTTTGCCTCTTGTAACATCTTGAAAATTTTTCCAATTTTTGCAATAGGTTGAGATGAGGAGAGAACAATAACTATTGAAGAATGAAGGAGGGAATGAAGGTTATGCTACTTATACTTATCTGAACTAAAAAGCTACCCTAAATCTAATTTTCTCCTAAATCCCATAAAATCAATTCTCCCTCCTCATTTTCAAATCTTCGCTGTCCTCCATCACTCTTGACCTCCTCCTCCTCCTCCTCCTCCTCCTCTCCTTTCCCTGATACCCCTCTAGCTTCTCCATCTTGCTTTTGCCTCTCCTCTCTCTCACACATTCCTCTCTCTCTCTCTCTCTCTCTCTCTCTCTCTCTCTCACACACACACACACACACACACACATGCGTATGTCATTCCTCTCCCTCCCTCATCCCCTCTCCCATCCTCTCTCTCCCTCCTCTCTCTCTCTCTCTCTCTCTCTCTCTCTCTCTCTCTCTCTCTCTCTCTCTCTCTCACACACACACACACACACACACACACACACCTCTGACTCTTTCTCTCATCCTCTCTCTCCTCTCCTCTCCTCCCTCCCTCCCTCCCTCCCTCTCATTGCCTTTTTTAGGAGGGACATGGGTTTGGTCCACTCTCATGACCGATCCACTTCCAGGATCAGGTCTGTATTGGGCTCTATCTAATGGAGATGCAGAGACATAGAGAGACACTACTGCGATAGATCAAAGAGAAGTAGGATGCCACCACCATGTCATAGGACACTGAGGTGGACCAAGCGCAGAGGTAGGTCACCGACTTCTATACATTTGAGTCAACTCAAGGGCACTTGAAAGTAGAGGAGGAGGAGCTAGCTGACATGAGATTAAGTTGGGCCAGTAGAGGGAGTTGACACGACACCACTACTGGACGATGATCATGGGGATCTCACATGTGACAGGAGACCAGAGCACACATGATTAAGGTTAGACCTATCTCAACTCTTCTCAAAGGCGACGGATAGAGACATGGCATTACACTTGACATAGCCCATTGGATCCAGAGATTGAGGAGACCACGACCCCCACCATAGCGCCAAACATCTCAACAGATGCAAATACGTGAGCTCTTTGTGTCACACCAGAGAGCTATCATGGAGCCTAGATACATGGAGCTAGATCATGTTCTTGTAGCATTAGCCCTGAGTGCTTGACATGCCCCACTCATGTTACACACTATTTGGCTTTTTTGGCTTGACTTGATATGATGTGCTACATTAGTATTTCAGTTTATGTGTTTTCTAGTACTCATCGAGGGCCTTAGCAAGCCCTTTGTCCCAGCCCACTATGGTTTGTATGAGTTTACTTTGTTTTCAAACTTTTGTCCCATAAGCCTGCGAGGCCTCTTGTGGACATTAATACATCTCTCTCTCTCTCTCTCTCTCTATATATATATATATATATATATATATGTATCTATGTGTGTGTCTTACCCACTAGAATAGTAAATCTACTTTATCCCTACTACACCTCCCTGGTTCCCTATATTACAAAAGCCTTTTATCAAAGCATGCAATTGCATTCCTATGCAGTCTTTTCACTTCATACTAAACTACATCCTTTAGAGTACTGCATCCCACATTAAGAGGTGCTGCCAATACATAGTTTCCATGGGATAGACATTATCAATATTCATTTTGCAAAATTGAAATATTTCTGTATGTACATCTATCATCCCATATATAGAAAGAGCAAAAAGAGCAAAAGTCAGATATTGTCTATCTCGTAGTTCTCTTTGTCTGTCCAAAATCAGGATTGATCAAAATCTTCCATTAGTTTAGATTTGTTTGCATAATATGCAGATCACAGTGGACCGCTTGGTAACTGGATCCATGGATCCTCCCAATAGGCCTCAAAATGAGTCATATTGCCATTGGGGGTATCACCAAGGGTTCCTCATTTGGTAAGTGCTCCTGAGTTGAAGACCATTGTAGGTTTGTCTGGTGTGCCCCTATATACTCTCTCAATGTACATCCCTTTTAAAAAATTTTGAGGTAAGTGGCTAGACTCACCTGCATCCATCCACAAGCACAGCATGTCATAACATGAAAGAAATGCAATGTGGGACTATAGGCTTCATGGTCTAGCCATAGTTGTTATCCTTGTTGACCCCAATAATTTTTTGATCAAGAAGGTGACACTGATGGTCATGATTTTTAGGGAGCATTAAGGATCTTTCTTTTGAGATCTTTTTCATTTAACGGGTATTACTAACCCTTACCACACCCAAAGTCTAAGAAGGTTATAGGTTACATGACTATTTATTGTCATTATGTCCTCATTCTATCATACCAAAGATTTCACAAGCTCACAGCAATGTTAGTCCTTATAATTGCAATAAAAAGGTAATAATACTGTTATAAAAATAAACCTGCTTCAAGAATTGCAAAGAACCTCAGTGACAGTAATCCTCGATATCTTAAAAATGTATGATATTGTTCTAGAGTTAGACAGTTGCCCATAATAGTCTAGCATGCCTCCATTATCTATTATATGGGTTCTGC
Organism: Dipteris shenzhenensis; assembly: GCF_047967505.1. NCBI lineage: Eukaryota > Viridiplantae > Streptophyta > Polypodiopsida > Gleicheniales > Dipteridaceae > Dipteris > Dipteris shenzhenensis. The sequence goes on along the minus strand of NC_141626.1, from coordinate 43,578,868 downwards.
CCAAGGGACTGTGAAGTAAATATAAAGATTTGTGGTTAAGGAGTAGATTGTACACAGTTTGAATAATCTATACTAACACATAAAGCTATAGATGTGTGGCTCAATTCTAGAGCATAAGTGTTTCAATCATCACCCATAGCGTGCTATTATAGGTGGCTGACGAGTAACAATCAAGAATTAGGAAATTTCTTGACTACGGGAGTGCGGGATAGGGAATTCGTGGTTACTATCCCCTCAAAAGCAGAGTTACAACAAGATCTAGGCTTTGAGCTGAGTACATCTAGTGGGACTTCTCAGAGTACTGAGGAGCTACGATTTCACCAACGTGGGGCCTCTTTCATGCTTTCTACATCCGATGATCAATGGTGATACCTTATTGAAGCAAATTGAAGCCGTTGTTAGAATAGAACTAAATATTTTTCTTCTTTGTTTTGGCCCATACAGAGTTTGCTTAAGAGTCCATTTTCTCTCACATTAGACTTAGTGTAATAGGAAAAACATTTTCTCCAAACTTGAATCATTGAGCTTCCATTCCTGCTCATATGTAATATGGCTGCAGCCCATATTCAAGGACTATGCCTCCAGGAACTGTGGTCATTGTCATGGGCAGCGTCATCATGCTTCTTCGAGCACTCCTCCTGGCACGTAAGTTATACATCGGGGGGAGTACCATAAGAAAATGCTATAGTGTATTCGGTCCATATCAACAGACTAGCGTTCTTGTGCGAGGGATATTAAGAGTGCATACATTTTCTAAAACGATCTAATGACGCTTCCTCACATGTATATCAATTCGTAGACCGACGTATCTCTAACTGCCACTACCATAGAATGCATAGCTATTTGGCATGGTGAGCTTATGGACTTCATTTGGGATTGTTAAGCCAGTGGGAGCTCCCAGTTGTGGCTTCTAGTGCTTTATTTCACAAAGGTGGGCTGTGCTCCACAGGGTCATCCAAGTGTCTTAGTGGCCTTGCATTCCCTACCATTCCTTAGTGCCTGTGGATGGCACCTCATGGGTAAGCTCCATTGCTTTTGGAGCGTAGGGAAAGCTATTTAGGAGTAGAGACTCCATGCACCGTTCCCTTCGAAATGCATGAAGGAGCTCACATTCCTGGGGCAGGAGTTAACCATGTCTCCAATGCGTGTATGGGGTGTCCTCGAAGAATCAAGCGTCTAATAAACAAAAACATGATATGGGGGAGGGGGTCGGAGCATGGCGAATGCAAGGGAGGGCCATTTCCTCATTCAGCTATCCATTGGCCTCTCGTTGTGCCTCATGAACTATAGCACCTCACACTATAGGTGTGGGAGCTTGTAGTTTGGCTATGGGCTATGCTTCATCAGGGTGTAAAAGTGCATGGGGAAGGAGGGGAGGTGGTGAGGCTACTTCTAGACAGGTCAAGAGTGCAGAAGCTCCTATCGGGCAAGGGGGGAAAGGAGGAAAAAGATCCATCTGAAGACAGACGTGAGGAGGGGAGTGAATTATTTCAACTCACCTATATGCCCTCCATGGTCTTGGTGGCTGTGAAGATCGCTTCTCAAGGTCCCTTCGCTGTTGTGCAGATTTCTGTGAGGCCTGGGGCTGCGTCGCACCAGGGATCTCTATGCTTTCTCCAATGCTTGGAGTGCCTCAAAAATTGAGTCATCAAAGGTGCAAGAGGATAGAGTTAAATACTTGTTGTCTTCTTTGTGTGCTGGGCTCGATGTCCCTCATATTCCTTCTGGGATAAGGCCATCGAGTGGCCGTTGGGGACTATGCTATGGGCGAGAACGCGGGGGATTAATTTCACATGTGCTAGGGCTCTAAGTACCTAGTACCTTTTTCTGCCCCATAATAATCCATTCATGCCACTTAGCTTCTAGTGCTTTGTGAGGGTCTCGAGCTTCATGGGGGAGTGGTTAAGGTGGTGGGGGGTTTTTGTTTATGCTGCAAAGGGCTCCTCCCCATAGTGACTTTAGATGCCCCTATGTAGCCATATACTTTTTGGTTGTAATTTCTTCTATACCATTTTCTTATCTATGGGTATGCAGTTCTCCGTTCGATTTCCCACATGTGGGTGAGTTGATTCCCCATGGGATCTCAGTTGGTGATTAAACTCATCCCTCATGGGAGGCAAGTGTGTGTGTGTGTGTGTGTGTGCGTGTGTCCCACCAAGCCTCAATCCCACAGCGGTCTTCACCACTAAGTCTATCCATGGGCAATTGTCCACCCATCATCCTAGACTAGACCGCTGCCCTACATATGGTTCTAGTTAGAGCATACATTCAGATGTATATAGGGTAGAAGGTCCTTACTCATCCAATCCTCTGCTCCTGCTCCTATCAAATCCGTTCCTTCCGAATTTCTCCATTAGCTTCTCCATTTGTATGAAGGCATTAAAGTTCCCACTCTTCGTGTAAAGTTTATGCATTACCTGAGAAAGGATAACCCTTTCTGAAAAGGATTTTGATTGGTTCCCATCCCACCGAATGTATTTGCATACATTGTAGTCAAGTTCTTCAAGTTTGTCAAATCTTCTAGTGATCTCTATACCATTGCTGGGGTGCACTATTATTATGGTCATGTTTAGAAATGAAACCTTTGTTCCTTGGGGTTTTGAGTGAGTATCAAGGACGAATGTCTTGGTTGTTTCTTTTATCTCCAAGAAGTCCAAAGGGTAAATCCAATATGGGATGTTAGGGTCCATTTTTGTGGATGGATCCAAGAATTGTCTTGGGTTTGGTACGTTGATCAAGAGGATATCATCCATGTACCTTGCTGAGTGACTAAAGCTTCTTAAGGCTTATTTTTCTTTGAGGTGCCAAAGTCTTTTGATGAAGTTCTATTCAAACCAAAATAAGTAGAGGTTGCACCAAAGGGGGGAGTATGCAAATCCCATGGCGATACTGTAGACTTGTCTGTAGGTTACCCCTACTATGTTAAATTACATGGCGCAGTGGAACAGAAACTGAACAAAGAATAAAGAGTAGATAGAAAACTGGAGAGGAACAAACTTTTTCTTCAATACTGATGTAGTACAGATGATGGCTCCATCCACCCGTGCACTCCCATAGTGGAGCTTAGATGGCAATCTAGACAGAAACTAGGTGAAGAGCTACTAGCTGGAAGGTCTGATTTGATCTAAACTAATCTGATACAATGGACTGGGGAGGTCGCCTCTTTATAGCTATGAGGGTGGTAGTCAGATCAACGTAGTCAGTAGAGTCGACCTAGTCGGTGGAGCCGGCCAGTCAACTTAGTCGGTGGAACCGACTAGTCGTCCATGAAATATTCAAGGAATATTACCTATACCATCGCCTCAAGGGCTCTCGTTGCCCCCGAACCCCCACCAGGGGGGCCAACTGGTCCCCCAAGCCCCAGCAAGAATAAGGGGCTCCCACACAATCACTTTTTTACCATCAACAGTCTCATTGATAGACCTCATCTGACATGCAAGTCAGGATCCATCCAGTGTCTCGGGCTCACACATGGCTTCTCCTCATATGGGGGCCTTACAACTTGAGCATCTTGGATCACTGGTGGTTACCAAGAGGGTGGGGCATTGAGCATATCTAACATCCTAAACTTAGGTGCATATTGCAAAGGAGCCATGTATTCATTTCAATCAATTCCCGTTCTGAAGTGGAGGGTGTGTATCGTGGTCTCACTCATTACCACTCTACTCCTCCTTGTCTTTGGGGGACAATGAACGTTTTCTCTAAACAAGAGAAGGCGAGGGAGATCACTTGCTCCATTACTCAAATTAGGCCCGTTTCCCCTTGAAGAGGGATGTTTTCAAAACATTTTCCAATGTCTGTTGTAAATGCACATGTTATTGAGTCTGGAAAGTTAATTTTTTTGTCATAGACTGATTTAACTATCCAAAAGGCCTTTGATGGGACTCTAAGGTCATCCATGATCAATTCTTTTAGCCTCCCACTACCTATCATAAGGGGTTCTAAGCACACTTGTAGTGACAAAGAGATGAATCTTGCTATCTCCAAGAAAACACATGCATGGGCATTTGTTATCCACCTAAAGGAGCTCTTGTGTGCTTTGTATGTGCACATTAGGTAGGTTAGTGAGAGTTTCTCAATGAGTGGACATATTGGAAAGGTTAAAATGTCTTTGGCCAGTCGGCCAAGGGAGTCCCTATGCTCTATCTGAACGAAGTCCGGGCTATGTAGTCTTTCATATGCTAGCAAGAAGGCAAGTTTAGTGCATATAAATGCTGGTGTGGATGTTGATTTATCCATTGAGGTGACCAAGACTGTGGATGTAATCAAGTCTATTTTCTTTTGCACCTCATTAGAGTAAAAGAAGGTTGAGGGTTCCCCTTTTGGGGGGGTCTTAAAGTCAATCAAATGTCTCAAGAAGTCTCTCGCAAAGTTCTCAAAGGGCTTTGTTAATTTGTGGGGGCTGTCCCCCTCCCATCCATCAATAAGGTTGAGGAGTTGATACCAAGCTTGCATTATGGTATAAAGTGTATCCATAATTTGTATTCCTTCCCTTAGGATGTGGTTCAAGCCTTTCTCCACTTCCTCACGTAGCTGTACATTTTGAATTAAGGTAGTGTCCAATGTTACCACATGGTTCCAAGTCTTGTTAATGAATCCTGTCATGTTAGATTCAAGGCAATGACAAGATATGTTTCCCTCATCTCTAAAAACCAGCCAAGGTTTCATTAATTTTGGTCCCAACCTATCCCTGAAGGACCAACTAATAGAGGCTTCTCTTATACATGCACTAGCTAGTGGTAAATTATGACTCAAACAAAAGTCAAAAAGTAATTTCTTCATGGAGAAGTAGTCAAGAAGGGGATTATTGAATTTCAAAGATATAAATCCTTTTCTTTTCTTTTTTGTGTGTGGTGAGCTCCCCATGGGGGAGATAAACAAGGCTTTTTGAGGGGGAGTTGCATACCTGCAAAATATCAGTCCTTGTCATCGTACAAAAGGTGCTTGACTGGCATTTTTGCATTGACATCTTGCGTAAAGGACATTGTCTTGCCACCTCTCATAATCTTTGAGGGTCTTACCTGAGGTCCTCCCATGTCCAAGTGGATAAAGCTCTCTGCACTATTCTACCACTCAATCTATTTCGAGGTATGTGATTGGGTTGGTTGTAGTATCCTGGTTCTTCCATATCCTGCACCACATGTGACTGAAATCTACCTTGTTTTGAAGAGCTTACTGCTCTATGGATGCTACCATCTTGCCCTCTTATAATTCTCTTGCCATATGAGCAGATCTCGGGGGATGGTTGTTGGAGCAATGGTAGGGAGGGACTCTTCTCCAAGTTTCGTATTGCTATAAGCATCAATTCCCGCATGTACTGAAGGTAATGGAGGCCTTCCCAAACATTACCTTATCTGAGGTCTTCATAAATAGTAGGAAGGAGTTGAAGGCTGCTTTTAAGGGCTTGCCCAGAAAGAAGGTAACCAGATTATTAAGATGAACCATATGGCATGGTTAAACTAGAGTGGTTGGGATTTGCAATCCATTCTTTCTTCATTGCATCTACATTTAATATATGGTCTCCCTACATTAAAAATATCATTGACATACTTTGGGGACTTCTTTTCTGATTCATTTATCTTGCTTTTGCATCTGCCAAATACTCCCACCGGGGAAGGGCATCTGCCTGCTACAAACATAGCCATAGGGAAGAAACTGGTGAGCACATGGCTATATATAATTGGGATTTCAAAGTTTTGAGCTGCTTGCTTCGCTTCCAATTTAATGTTCTTAGTCGACTGTAAGAGATCAGTGAGGAATAGCCACATGTCAGTGTGGAATGGGCCAGAAGGGTCATGCTATGCAAATGTTAGGGAGGGGAAGAGAGCAGATTCTGTGGGGGGATGAAACATTTCAAACCCATATTTTCTACAGATGGCGGATAGACAAGGGATTCAAATTGAAGCTCAGAAATAAGTTCCTCATAGTGCCTGGGGATGATTCTACAAAGTCTAAAAGGGGTTTTTTGTCCTCATGAATGATCTGGTCTAGGGATTCATGGAGTTGTTCAATGAGGGTTATTGCTTCCTCCACCTTGCCTTTGTTGAGACAAGGACTTTGCACCAGTCATTAAAGGACAATTGCATTATTATCAGTCTACCCGAATCTGGGTGGTCTTTCAATTCCTGTGAATCTAAACTAATTACAGCTTTATGGACTCTTTGGGGGAACATGGTCATGACTGCTTGGCATGCTTGTGAGGGGGCTGGTAGTGGATCCTCATACCCAAGTTTGGTGAGGTCCATAAACCAAGTCGTGTTTGGGGGAGACAGAAACAAACCCATTAAGTTAGGATCTTTGTCATCCCAATGAGCTTATTACAATGTGTGTTACCTACTAGATCAGTAAAATCTACTTTCTCCCTACTACACTTCCCTGGTTCCCTATATTACAAAAGCCTTTTATCAAAGCATGCAATTGCATTCCTATGCAATCTTTTCACTTCATACTAAACTACATCCTTTAGAGTACTGCATCCCACATTAAGAGGTGTTGCCAATACACAGTTTCCATGGGATAGACATTATCAATATTCATTTTGCAAAATCGAAATATATTTGTATGTACATCTATCATCCGAAGTAGTAGGAACCACCCAAAGCTTCCGTCTCCATCTTTCCACAGAGGTTCGTGTGAACGAGAGCTCTAGAGGAGCCTTTGCCCTGCTGGTCTCTTTAGGAAAGGGCTGCCGATGCTGCTTACCCATCATGCAAGCTTCACATACATCAGGCAGATCTGTAATTTCTAGTAGGTCTGCAATCATTCCACTTTTATGCATCTCCTTTAAAGAACTAAGGTTTAGATGACCAAACCTCTCATGCCATAACTTAGTGTTACGCACATTGGCTCGAGCACTGAAAGCTGAGAGTTCGTAGATGTTGTTGCACCGTATACCTTTACCAATGACCTTCCCTTGAAGATCCAAAATCTGTGCGCCATTCTTATCGAAGTGAACTTTGAGGTCCCGATCCGTGATCGCAGAAATGGACAAGTTCCTCTTGATATCTGGCATGTAAAGAACATCGGACAACTATTTTACAACTCCATCTAACTTGAGCAATTGTATCTTTTCCTTTTGCTGGACATTTTGCATCATTGCCAACTGCTACCAGGATGTCATTCCCTACCGGATGTAGAGAGGTATACCAATCCTTCTGACTGGTCATGTGGTGTGATGCACCACTGTCAATAATCCAAGGTTCATCTGTAGGTACATGAACTGCCTCCATGCAAATCTCCTCAATGGCTACAAACAGCTCTACTGGTACTGCCTGCGCGCTGTTGCTAGACTCTTTCTTTACTCCGTTCTTCTCATTTACAATCTTCTTCTGGCACTCATTCTGCTTGTGCCCTGCCTTATTGCAATAGAAGCACTTGATCTTCTTCTTTCTCTTTTTATCATCAGAAGAACATGGGTTACCAGAGTCCTTACCCTTACCTTTCTTTGATCCAGTCGAGAAAGCTTCTCCCGTCCTTGTCTTTTGACGCATTTCCTCCTCTAGAAGCATCGCACTATAATCCTCAAAGTTGAGGGGCGGATTTCTATTCTGGGTATTCAGCATCGTAACAAGACCGTCATACTTTGGTGGGAGAATCCGTATGCACCTTCATGCTAGATTCTTGCTAGTGATGGTGATACCAATCGCAGTCATCTGATCACACAAATTCTTCACCCTGGTGATGAACTTCTCTGCCTTTTCAGACTCAGACAGTTTCTCGTTCGCGAGTTGAGTCTCCAAATTTTGAATCCGCATCTGATTCATGGTCTCGTATTGATTTTTCAAGACTGTCCATGCCTCCTCCACTGTGGTGACATGTTGAATTAACGCCATGACAGAATCACTTACACTACAGACAATATAACACAATGCATCTGCATTTCTTCTTGTCCACGCGAGAATCTCATCTGCAGTTGGTACTATCTGTTGTCCTACATTGGCTGGATTCGGTCTCGCAACCGGCTTCACGTCCACCCTAGTAGCAGTATCCCAAAGCTCGTATGCGCTTAGGATGGTCTTCATCTTGAACTTCCAGAGTGGATAGTTAGTGTCGTCCAACTTTTGCTTTTGCCGAATGGTGGGATTCGCAGTCTTGCGGGCTGGGTCATCTCTCACAATCTGCTCGCAAATAGAAACACACTACCAAATCTTCTTGCTAGAGCCCAAGCTCTGATACCATGTAAGAAAACAATACAACGTCTGTCCTCAACAAATAACAGGATCTCATATGCAAGAGAGAAAAGCAGATAGTATGGAGAATCAGAAATTTGATTACTATAAAACTGATACAATAGATGGCGCTGCCTCCTAGCCATGCGCTCCTGTGTGAGAAGCTTCGATGGCATGCTAGAAACAGTAGAGGATGGAGGCTATATGCTAAGGAATCAGGGTTGCTATAGCCAGTGATGATGATGGGCTTCATGGGCTTGCTCTTATATAGCCACCAGTCGTAGTCGGTTAGACCCAATTGGGAGACCAACTCAGTCGGCCCAAAACGGCCAATTGGAGGTCAGTCCCGAAATAGGCCACCGACCACACGTTAGAACCGTGGCGCACAATAGAGCAACTAACCTACGGTCTCTATTCGGCCCAGAGATCATTTAGGGCTCCAAATGGGCCTTGTAACCCAAGAGTGGGCTACCTCGAGAAATGCTCTGTCTACCCTCAGTGCGGTCAGTCATGTGATGCCTTCCCGCACTTGCATGTAGCCTAGTTGGCAATGTGCCAACTCTATCTGAAGCCGTCCAGCCATCAAGCCATACATGGCCCCCATCTGGTGTCCAAACCAGGACCTACCAGATAACTGAGCTACTCAAATGCCTTCTCCTCATATGGGGGGCTTACAAGTAGAGTTAGCTGGTTCTCGCGTAGTTACATGAGAATGGAGCATTGATATTTAATAATTTGAACAAGTACTTATGGGATGGGTGCACCACTTTGCATGCGAGTATATACCACCTAGGTTGAAGTGCGTGCAAAGTATTGTGCCCATCCGATATGCTTTGCATGGATGATTCTTGCTTTAAACACCGTTTTTGCCTCAATGTGATGCACATTCGTCAAGAAGGGCGCTCCTAGGTGTGTTATCCAAAGAAGTACTTATTTGATGGGCACACCACATTGCATGCAACTCAATACTAAATTATTGATACTATCTTTTATAATTCTAAACTGTAAAATTAGAGATTCTATTAGCTGCACCACTTTGCATGCGAGTATATACCACCTAGGTTGAGGCGCATGCAAAGTATTGTGCCCATCCGACATGCTTTGCATGGTTGATTCTTGCATTAAACAATGTTTTTGCCTCAGTGTGATGGACATCCGTCAAGAAGCACACTCCTAGGTGTGTTATCCAAAGAAGTACTTATCGGATGGGCACACCACATTGCATGCAACTCAATACTAAATTATTTATACTATCTTTTATAATTCTAAACCATAAAATCAAAAATTTAAATTAGAGATTCGATTAGCTAAATCCTTGTATCCTTGTATCACCATCAAAATTTAATAAAATAAAGTAAAAGTAAAATAAAAGAGACTAATTTAATAAAAAGTTACAAATAATAAGAAAAATATTCAAAAGAGACTAATATTTTCTATAATTTTTCCATAGAAATATGGCAAAAGATTTCATTCCTAGGATGGAGGTGATATTATGTTGCCAAAGAGAAGTAGTTGCATTTGCTATAATCCATGATAGTGATTCTCTTTGTCACTTTCAAAGACTTGGCAAAGATAAGGTTGCAGTTATTGTATCAAAGATTCTTAGTGCACATGTTGAGCAAAAGCATAAGTGTGGAGATATGGAAGTACTTGGAGATGTTATGCCTTATAATGTTTTCAATAAATCATTTATTGCATGGGATAGAGATGAGACTTATCCAACACATATCATCAGGAATACAAAGTGCAATTCTTTGTTTTAGTGTGGAAGATATTTTGCAAATGATATCATTTGCAAATAAGAACATAGTGGAAGGTCAAGTTTTGGGGTTTGAACACTGGGATCAATGGTCATTTGCGAAGATGAGGATTGTGAAAGTTACTAATGATGGTATGGATGATAACACGTCATTGGATGGTCCCTATTATGAGGAAGGAAAAGATTTGAGATGGAGCATGCAATTTTTGAAGATTAAAAAGGGACATGTGGTTTTCAATGACAAAGATAAAGTATACTACAATTTCAAAGGACTTAAAGAATATGCCTACAAGCCAAGCTTTGTCCCTTCAGACATGGATGATTTCAATGAACTCGAGTACAAAAGTGACATCTGATCAGGAGTGGATGAGTTCATTGATACGGAGAAAGATAAAGAATTCAGAAGCAATGCTTACTGTGGAGTGGGTGAATTCTTGCATATTGAGAAAGGCAAAGGCATCAAAAGTGTTGTCTCTTCAGAGTTAGATGATTTTAATGCAATCCTCTATAGAAGTGATATCTTATCAGGAGTAGACGAGTTCAATGGTACTATGAAGGCAAAAGACTTCAGAAGCGATGTCTTATCAGGAGTTGATGAATTCACTCACATCGAGAAAGATAAAGATATCATTGGTGAGTTCTACGGTACTGTGAAGGCAAAAGACTATAGAAGCGATGTCTTATCTGGAGTTGATGAATTCATGCATGTCGAGAAAGATAAAGCTATCATTTGTGTTGTCTCCTCGAACTTGGATGATTTCAATGCACTTAACTATAAGATAAACGATCGAACATCCCATGAAAACACGATGACAAATAAATTCAACAGGGAGAAGTGTAGAATTTTCAAAAACTTGGATGTACAGAAGAAAACAACAAAAGACTATTCGATATTTGACTTTGATTGTAATAAGATAAAGGATGCAACATCCCATGAAAATAAAGTGGCGAATAAATTTGATAAGGAGAAGTGTACAAATATACAGAAGAAACAGACATACGTATGCATGAAAAGAAAGCGAGTCCAGACAGATGTAGAAAAGCAACCAAAGAGAATAAGAGTATTGAATGAAGATGTTATGCTAAGAGCAATGCGATCTACATGTTGCAAGTGAAGTTGTATGCATTACATTAACTTACTTGACATCAAGGGATGTAGAGAACAGGTGTGGCAAAGAAGAGGGAGCAAAAGAAATGAATACCTACTCACAAGGCTCTCTTGCTTTCTGGTAAATGATACGGAAAAGCCAAATTTCAAACAACAGATAAAGCCTTGTATAAATGGAAAAAGTATTTGCAATAATGCATATTGCATTACTACAAGATTATCACATGGCACATACTGGGATTTGGCAAACAAAGCAAAGTATGGAGTAAAGTTTAACATTGATGGAAACACAGGAAGGCCCAAAACAAGAGCCTCAACAGTCTCAGCAACAACAATTTTAAAAGACTACATTTATGAAAATTCTTTACCTCTATCTAAAATGCATCTTCCAATAGGTTTGACAAAAAAGAAGTGTTTAAGTCTATTGGAGAGACATAGAGGCAAAGAGGGCATGCTCCCACATCTTTTCACAATTTGTATACTCTTTGGAAGATGAGCTTTGTACATGTTAAAATCCCAAAAAGACAAAAAATGTCAAAGTGCAGTGATTGTGATGATCTAAAGCGAGCACTTGAGAGTGCAACATCTTTAGAACAAAGAGAATCATACAAAAAAAAAGAGAATTTCATCATGGACTAGTTCAAGATTCTAGACTAAAATATGCATTTTGGAAGGAGCAAGTTATTTTTCATCCAAATGAGTACATGCGCGTTATTGTAGATGGTATGGATCAGAACACAACATTACCTCGATTCATAAATACTCCACCTAAGCTACAAGGAAAATACATTTTGAAGACACATCTATGTGGAGTGTTAATGCATGGATTTAAGTTTTTTGCAGACATATGGATTGATTCCTTGCATCTACATGATAGCAATCAAGTTGTAACATCAGTTATGAAGGCAATTCACAGTGTACATGCAAAAAAAGGTCACCTACCAGCAAATTTGAGAATACAGGCAGACAATTGTGGACGAGAGAATAAGAATGTACTCTTTTTTGCATTTTGCTCAATGCTAATCGATCATCGAATCTTCAATGAGATTGAAGTTGGTTTTTTGTTGGCTGGACACACAGATGAGGATATCGATCATGTTTTTAGCACTGTCTCAAGAGAGCTAAAACACAAGGACATGGAGACGATGGATGACTTGATAAGAAAATGTGGGAGGCAAGTTGGTGGCTGCAAGGAAGGTACAGTATGCTCCATGGTTGAAAGAATGTATGATTGGAAGAGCTTTATTCTACCTTTCATACAAAAAGGTGGTGATGCCCTGATTGGTCATAGCACTCCACACTACTTTTGCTTTTTCTTAAAGGATGAAAAACTAGTGATGCAGTGGCAACACTATTCTCATGATACAATATGGAGCCCAAAGTACCTTACTGTCTCTTAACTTCAATCCCGAGCAAAGAAATACATCCAATATGGGCTCCTATAAAAGAATTCAGCGAGAAATCTAAAGGTGAAATAGAAGGCTTAAAATCTTTTATTGCATACAAAGAGGAAATGCTTCGTAGATTTCCTGATTGGAAGCCCTCTTGGAAGGAACACACTGTTGTTGTAAGTAAGAAGACCTATCAATTGATAAAGGACCTTGAGAAAATGTGAGCAGATGATGCCAAGGCAAAATGGCCTTTATTTTAGGCAAATGTTGGTAACCACTTGCACCCAACATTTGATGTCTTTGAGAATGAGTTTGATTTGCTACTCCCACATCCATATTGTGGTCCAAGGAAGAGAGAGTTTACGCCAGAAGTAGACATAGACATCCACTTCTTTGTTGCAGTTCGACCATTAGGCGATGAGCATGATAATGTTAAGTTCTAGATTGCAAAAGTGGTGGATGTGAGCATGGACGTGAGCATGTAAAAGTGGACGTGAGCATACAAAGGCTCATAGAGAGCAATATTTCTTGTAAACATATGACATTGTAAAATTGCAAGCATGGCTATTACTATTTTTGGAGCACATTTAAAGAGTCTTCTATGCCTCTTGTCTATTTTAACCTTTAAATTTTTTGGGCCTTCAAGAGTGTTATAGTTTCTACATCAAATTTTAAGTGCATTCTTTTGGATAAAATTATATTAATAAGTCTTTATTTTGAAAGTGATTTTTCGTGGATTTAAATTAATAACTAATGATTTTTTTAAAACATGAATAGGATTGTTAAAAAGAAGAAGTACAAAAGTAGGATTTAATCAAAGTTTTTGCATTAGTAGTGTACCATTATAGAGACAGATTATGAAATTTATTATGTGAAAATGATAGTGCCAAAAAGTGAACTTTTGATTCTCGAATGATATTTTCATAAAGTAAACTTTTCAATTGGGAAGGATTTTTGGGCTTATTCCAAGAGTAGACATATGAGTCCAAAATTAATGAAATAAGTGTTTAACGTTTCTAAATAACTTTCACACGAGTCACAACTTCCGATCCTTAAAATAAACTACTAACTTTTCAAGGTAATGGTATATTACATCCAGTAATTTGTGATCTCTTGACATAATCCACTACTATAGCAATCACTACATGATCTATTATTATAGAGCAAATTTTGTAAAGTCACTATCGAGTATCAATCTATCAGCTAGTGGAGGCAAGAACAGGAAACATATAATAACATCACATAACCAAGATTATCACATCCGATTCGGAAGAGTTTTATCAGGAGGAACCAACCGGCAAAAGCGGGCCATCATTTGAATTAAACCTAGCTCTATTGACACCTATGTACATAGATAGATATGATATATAAGAAGATCAAAGCAGGGAGAACCGACTCGCAGATGTGAGCCATCACCCGGTTTTGATCTTTACTATTACACACATAAATCGAGGCAAGGCGAATCCGATCAGTCGAAGCGGATCATCTCACTATACTACAAAAATAGGTAGAAATGGCAATAGGAAATGGCACACAATTTCAAATTTTGCCATTTCTTATGTATGAAATGGCAACAGCTTCTCAAATTGCCATACTTTTTGCAAAAATGATAGTTAGAAATGGCAACTAGTTCTTGAACTGCCATTTCTTTGGAAGAAATGGCAATAAAAAATGGCAACCTTTTATTGTCTACCATTTCTTAGGAATAATTGGCAGCACCAAATGGTAGCCAATTCTTGACTGCCCTTTCTTATGAAGAAATGGTAGCAAATTCTTGATTGCCATTTCTTATGAGGAAATGGCAACAAATTCTTGACTGCAATTTCCTATGAAGAAATGGCAACAAATTCTTGATTGCCATTTCTTGGTAAGAAATGGTAGCCATTTCTTGACTGCCACTTCGTACAAAGAAATGGCAAGCACTTCTTGACTGCCATTTTCTAAGAAGAAATGGCAGCACAAAATGGCAACTATCTCTTGATTGCCATTTCTTACGAAGAAATGGCAACCATTTTTTAACTACCATTCTTACCAAGAAATGGCAGCACAAAATGCATGTGGAGTAATATTACACAATGGTTGACCATTCAGTTGTTGCAAAGTATCTTATTGTTGCCAAAGATTCAGTACTACCATTCACAACATTGATATTCTATCACTATTTCTATATTATCTAAGTGAGAAAGATTAATCAAAAGTCTTAAGTGCATCAGTTCTCATAGTGCACAATGTGAAGAAGTATTCTGAAATTCTAAGGAAAAACTTTTACCTTTTATAACACATGCATTTTACTTGATAACAAATATCATTGAATAGTTGATTGAGAAAACAATTCTTACCATCCAACGTGGATGAGTGTTAAAAATCTGCATCGGTGTGCTTCTAGCATATGTGTGTTGGTTTGATGGATATGATACTTTATCCAAGTCTTAATACCAATAATACCCTTATCCTTGCAAATTTTTGAGTTGATAAGATATCATTTGCATGGTTGGGCAAGCATAGTTTCACAATTCTTGAACATGCATCATGCATGAGTGCTTCTAGCATATCTATGTGTGTCTGATAGGCATGATACTCTACATAGCTTCAACGAGATAAAAACCCTTGTGCTTTCAAAGTTTGATGGGGATCAGGCATCAGTTTCATGGTTGGGCATGTGTATTTTCAAATTTCTTACCACCATGCACTGTGCATGAGTGCTAAAAATTATGCTACCAATCAAGCAATGAGTAAAAAGCACCTAAAGACAAGAATGCAATTGGCTGCAAGTGGGTTTATAAGGTGAAGCACAATGCAGATGGTTCTGTGAACAGATACAAGGCAAGATTAGTTGTCAAGGGGTATGCACAGACATATGACATTGATTATAAAGAAACATTCAGTCCGGTTGCAAGGATGGCAACCATAAGAGCAGTCATTGCTATGGCTGCATCAAAGGGATGGTCTTTACATTAGATGGATGTAAAGAATGCTTTCTTGCATGGTGATTTGCAAGAAGAGGTCTATATGGAGCAACCACCAGGTTATGTTCATGTTGTTCATCCTGAGTTTGTTTGTAGGTTGAAGAAAGCCTTGTATGGCTTGAAGCAAGCACCTAGAGCATGGTTTGACAAGATAGGACAGTATCTTGTCACTATTGGTTTTTAGATTTTCAAGGCAGATTTCTCACTTTATGTGAGAAAAACAGAGAAAGGCATTATGCTGCTTGTCATTTATGTTGATGATTTGATCATCACAGGTGATAGTGATGAAGATATCCTTCATGTGAAAATGCTATTGAAGCAGAAGTTTGAGATGAAGGATTTGGGAGAGCTGCTTACTTCTTGGGCATTGAGGTGATTAGATCCACAAGTGGGATATGGCTCTTACAGAGGCAGTCCAAATATGGGATGATAGGCTGTAAGCCTATTTCAATTCCTTTGGAGCAGAATGTGAAGTTGAGGGCAAATGCAGGTGAGCTTTTGGAAGACCATACTATGTATGGACACATAGTAGGAAGTTTGATTTATATGACTATTACCAGGCCAGATTTGAGCTATGCTGTTGGGTTGGTAAGTCAGTTTATGCAGGCTCCAAGGAAACTGCATTTGGATGCAGCTAGATGCATACTGAGGTATGTGAAGTCCACATTGCAGTATGGACTATTTTATGAGACTGGGTTTTAGATACAGTTGCATGGATACACTGATGCTGATTGGGCTAGTAGTATTTCTGATAGACGATCTACAAGTGGATATATGCTCTCTTTTGGGAGTGCTGCAGTCACTTGGAGCAGCAAGAAATAGCCTACAATTGCCTTGTTGAGCATAGAGGCTGAGTACAGGGGTGTAGTAATGGCTGCATGTGAGGTAGCTTGGTTGCATAAGCTACTTTATGATATGCATCAGTCTATAGATGGGCCAGTTGTCATTTATTATGACAACATGAGCAGTATACACTTGGCAAATAACCCAGTCTATCATGCTAGAACAAAGCACATTGAGGTGCATTATCACTATGTGTGGGAGAAAGTTCTAGTAGGTTTTATTGATCTAGTTTATGTCAGCACAGAGGATCAGGTAGTTGACATATTCATGAAGGCATTGGGTGTAGAGAAGCTACGCAAGTTTAGAGACTTGCTTGGTGTGCACGAATTGGGACTAAGCTTGAGGGGGAGTGTTGAGATATCGAGCTCCACTTGTGATATGCCAGGGTGACCGTTGTGCATTTATGTCACCGACTTGTTAGCTGCAGATGCGGTTGGTACACTGCCCATGAATAATAGCTAGATGACAGCTATCTTTATGTACTCTAGTTAGTGGCTCAGTTAGTATGCCACCTTAGTTAGCTGAGTTTGGTTTGAGACCCACATATAGGATTCACCTATTCTTTTGTACTTGTCTATGTGAGAAAGCTGCAAGTGAGAGTCCTTCCTTCTCTCCCACTCTCTTCACAATTTGCTTGTCTTGGCATGGATATTTCTCATGCATGAGCATTGAGAAACATGCATCGGTGTGTATTATATCAATGTGTATCTAGCCATGCAAATGGTATTATATGGGCATAATATTTTTTAGAAGCCTTAAAATAGGAGTTTTGAAGTCTTGTACAAAGTATCATGGCCGCTTGATGTCATTTGCATTGCTTGGGATGGATAGTTCCTAGTTTTTCACCATGCATCATGAATGAGTGTTGAAAAACATGCATTGGTATGCTTCTAGCCATGAAAATGGTATTTTATGGGCAATGATACTTTTCACAAGACTTAAAGTAGGGAATTTTAAGGCCTATGCAAAGTTTCATGACCATTGGATATCATTTGCATGGCTTGGAATGGACTTTTCATAGTTTTTCATGATGCATCATGCATGAGCATTGGTGTGATTCTAGCCATGAGAATGGTATTAAATGGGTCTAAAACTTTACGAAATCCTTAAAATAGGTGAGTTCACCTCGTTTGCAAAGTATTATGGCCATTTGATGTCATGTTCATGGCTTGGAATGGATATTTTCCTTCCAGCATGCAACCTTATGCTTCTAGCCATGAAAATGGTATTTGACGGGCATGATAGTTTTCACAAGCCTTAAAAAAGGTGAATTAGTTGCAGCAGCTCAAGAAGGATGTAGAGATTGAATGCTCTACCACATTGCTAGCACGCATCTTCGGGTCTCAGTATTGAAGTAGTTCTACAATTTGGATGCATTAAGAGCATTCATATAGCAAGGAAGAATATAATAATTGAATACATGATGGGTTCATAGATTTTGAAATCTCTAAGTGCTCAGGGCATTTTGGAGTATGCAAAATAGTTCTTGCTTGAATTTTAGAGCTAGCTAAAACAATAGAGAGACAATTGTGATAAAGAACACAAGATTTAGGACCAAGATGAGACCCCTCCCTTTTCTAGGTGAGTCTTTACTTGCTAAAGAGATAAAAGACTGAGGGAACCCCTATCAATACTTTCCAATTTTCTAGACCAAATGGTGTTGAACTTGACTACTGGAATACCTATAGGAAAACCTTGTGTACTAAAGTAATGAGTCAGTTTCTACATCTCCAGGCTCACTTTCGGATTCGGTAGCCTCGGATTCGTAGGCTCAGGGAGATGCGACAAACCTCATACAGACATCTCAGAAACAGTTATACATTAAAAGACTACTTTATGTGCACACTAGCTGCTTAATGGAGCAATTGGCTAGATTCAAGCTCAGCAGGAAAGGACCCTAGCAATTAGCTGGCTACAACTGAGCTCTATGTTGAGCATGAAAGGCTAGCAATTAGTACGTTGTATCATTTCTCAAGAGAGAGAAGAAAAAAGACAAAAGTAGCTGTACTACCCTGTACTAGGCAGAGAAGGAAGAAGAAGCCCCATTGGAGAGGGGAGAATGCTCATAGCAAAGGGGGCTCCAAGGAAGGGCATTTCCATGAAATAGGGGGGACGGCAGCTCCATGAAATAGGGAGGATGTAGGACCTCCCTCCCTCCCTCACTTTATGTGTGCTGGACATCCCCCTAGAAGAAGGGGCGAGTTTCCCCTAGAAAGAATGTGGGGATGGCTGGCCTTAGTGACCTGGTTTTCGATGGGGTGTGTGTTGGAATATACATGTTCCCCGTCAGTTCTTGCACTCGACCCCACTACTCCCACTTGTGTTTATGAGTGCACCTTCTCTCAATTTATCTCTATTTCAGTCAGCAAATACGAGAAAGAGTGGGTTACCCTTCTCTCTGCTACATTGGTATAAAAGATTCCGTTTTTTCCCTACGATGGTGAGGTTAAATCAGGGTCAGCCATTGGTTTATGGTTCTGATGACATCAGGCAAAGACACCATGAGTACCAATGACACCTCCAGCTGTGCTGTAGAGGAGGAAGCAGTTTCCACAATCCTTCCACTACATTCCTTGGTATAGACCGGCTTGAGAACTCTCTCTACTACTACTCCTTCTGGGTGTGCTACCTGTAGTGGAAGGCTTCAGCAAGCTTTGGATGAGTGAAATGATGGGGAAGGGTGGCTTTTATAGGGTAGGCAGCCCTGGAAATAGGTCGACTACCTAGTCGGCTCCTAGGGCTGGAGGCTAGCTCTTTGTTTTTGGGTGGCTGACCTGCTGGTCGGCCCCTTGCTGGCCCCAACCAACCCCCCCTGGGAAGCCTAAATAAGGGGCAGCCAGGGTGTTCATTTCTCCTTCTTCTCCTGCACTTTTAGGCCCTGCCACATAGCCTCCTTTCTACCTTGCTGTTGCGCAATAGTCCCTCCCACCCCCAATGATCTAATGTCCCCAGTCCCCTCCACTTGGGGGCTCATACATGGAACATTTATCTCTAACAACTATTGCCCCTTTAAGCTACCCATTGTACCCAATATTACCTCAACCGAGTGTTCAACATGCTAGATACTGGCAACCACATCAAGCACATGAGACTGGCAACGGTATACAAAAAGCCAATCATAGATAAAATTTGCGAAGTAGCTCGATGACAAGTTTCTTGAAATGGATGAGCACATGGGAAACATTGCTACTTGTGAACATCCATACTAACAACATAATATCAGAGCTTTCCAGGAATGTAAAATCACGGGAGCAAGCGGGAAGATTTTGCAACATATTAAATCCTTAGCTGTGTGACCAAGCTTCTTGTAGTAGAAAAAAATCATCTTCTTTTTCTTCTCTGCATCCTCGGTCATGTTGTTCTTGGAATCCTTGGACTTTCCATTACCAAGCTTGTCCCTCGCCACAAGTGCGTTATCATCCGATTGATTGAATGGTTTCTAACGAGCTTTCTCTTGTGATAGTAATGGGCCAAGCTCTTTGAATGTGAGAGGCTTGGTCCTCTGTCCCTTAGTGATTTGTCATCACAAAGCTCTTGAACCTCTTAGGTAGCTTGTGAAGTGTCAGCAATTCCAACTGACTCGAGTCTACCTTGACCTTTGTCAGATGGTCATGAACATTGTCTCCCTCACTCATATCCAGATGTACAACCAATTCTGGAGAGTGAGGATCTCAGGCGTGTCATCTGTTTCATACAGATCCTTCAGTATGGCCCACATCTCTATAGATGTCTCCACCATTTGAATATCTGGAATTATTGTGTCTATTGTCATCCCTATCACCATGGCTAGGGCCTGGGCATCCCTCTCTTCCCACGTTGTGAGATCTTCCCTCGATCTTCCGCATCGATTGGAATTAGAATTCTTTCCTTCTTTTCCAGCTCATCCTCCGGTCTTTCATCAATGCCCATCACAAGCTTCCATAGTTTTCGAGCCACGAGATGGCTCCGGATCTTCACCTTCCATATGGAATAGTAAGTCCCATCCAACTTCCCAAACTCACCAACCAAAGTTCGGGATAAATGAGGAAGGAAGATGGGAAGAGGAGGAAGGACAAGCAATGGTTGAATTCTTTCTCTTCCATCTTTGTTGTAATAACACACAAGAATATGAAAAATGGACTTGCAGTAGAAAAATTGACCATGCAGCAAACCTGAGTGTGAATCAAAATTGTCTTCTCGCCGATGAACTCCCTTCCAGAGTTGAAAACCTTGCTCTGACTAACTATGGGAAAATTGAGCTCAAGGTGAGCACAAAAGGCCCCTCAAATGTGAGATAAACCCTGCTGCAAAACTCTCCGCACAAGGCTCCTTTAAAGCGCTATCTTTTGGTAGATTTTAGTGGCTCAAGTGAGTGAGGAATGGGGGGGATATGAGGGTGTTTTATAGCCCTGGCCCTAGGGCATTTCAACTGACCAGCAGGGGGCGACTTAGCCCCTTGCACCGACTCAGGCACCGACTCAGGCAGTAGTCCAATGAGCTATCTTGTAGTCAGCTATGTGGCCGACCTAGGCAGGCCATAAGCTGGCCTATATAAGGGTTCAAAAGGAGCATCTCATGTTATTTGGGACTAAAGCATCTATGTTTGCCTCATATATGTTAAAAGTCGGTACGAGTTGATGATGCAATCATTAAGGATGCTTGTATATTTAAAGCAAATGATGAGACATTGGGTCAAGTCGTAGGCTTGAATGTTGCTTAAAAAACTTGTCATGTAATGTCTTTATAATTTTATTTTTAATTTTGTTATGTAAAACTCGTATTATTTATTTCTCAATCAACCATCGAATAATTTTTGTTAGCAAGTAAAATGTGTGCGTTATAAAAGGTATAAGTTATTCCTTAGAATTTTAGATGACTTCTTCACACTGTGTACTGAGTATTGATGCACTTAAGACTTTTGATTAAACTTTCACACTTAGACAATAAAGTTCATTCAGCGATACCAAGTATCAAATACGAAGAGGCTAACAATATTTCACAAGATTCTATATTGGGGTCAATTGCGAATCAATCATCTCTTGCATCCTATGTAGAGTCTTCAAGAATGTGGGGGCTTTCAGTTTGGGCACACTTGGTTGGTGACAAAGACATAAAAGGAGTTTGAGAAGACTTGCAAGCCAGGAGTGGATGCCTGAGTTGTGGCCCCAAATGCATGGTCTAAAAGTGGTTCTCCCAAAAGCACCATGGATCCTCTCCAAGAGAGAGGAGGCAACGGTCAAGTCGGACATTGCCTCCTTTTGGACACTGATAGGACACATGTGTTTCTTAAAAGGAGAGTTTTCAAAGGAATACAATCTTAGTGGCCTCAAGTCCCATGATTGGCACAAGTTCCTACAGGTATTGTACATGCTTGAACGATTACTAGAACTACAATTGTCCTCATGCTTAGTATAGCTATGATTGTGAGGCATTGTTATAATTCCTTTATTGCTTGGATAGTTTATCCTCCCAATTACAATGAAAGGATGCTTGTTAGAGGATGGTAGAACATCTATTTACAAGATCAGTGGCATTGTGAAGTATATATGTTTCCTATCATATTACCTTGACTACATTTCAAAAACAATTGAATGACTAGTAGAAGATTGTTAATCTTACATGGGCATGTGAAATAGGTGGATCTCTCAAAAAAATATCTCTGTATCAAGCATCAATAAGGCTAGGGTGGACTCCATTGAAGTTGTGTGCTTACTAGAGAAGCACTTTCCCTCAAGCATTATGATGACTCAGGTGCAATTGCTTGTACAGATAGTTCATGAGGTTGCCATTGCAGGAACCATTCATAGTTGTTTTTTGAGATGATGACTGGCATACCCGAGATGATGATTGTATTCTTGCCAAGGTTCCCTAAGGACAAGGAGGGAAAAGGGATTGAAAAAAATATGAGTAAAGAACAAAGGAAGAGATTGAACAAGTTTTGTATCCTCAATAATAAGGACATGCAAAAGTTGTAGAAGCATGGCCAAATTCATACAAGATAGCCATAGTGAGTGCTCTTAATGCTGCCTTGATACCTATCTTATCTCCTTATATTAAGATTATTGTGGGACCATACACAAAATCTATGAAGTTTAGATGATTTATTATTTCCATTCTTGATATAAATTGTTTTAGAACTATCTACAATGGTCCCAATGCCATAATCAGAAAAGGTAGTAGTGGTTTCTTTGCCATAGACTCCAAACTGTGTACTGATGAAAGGGATACCTAATTTTTCCTTCTTAAGTACTATGAGCAGGTATGTACTAATGAATTTTCTAGGCTGATGCCTTCATTTTTAAAGACTTGATATATGTTCATATATAATTAAGCATCCATTAATAAAATTGATGGCATTTAATTTGCATCTTGAACATAGGTGGTCTTCCATCTAGAGAATTCCGATCCACCACATGTTGGTATGTGATCCAAATTGCTCCTCAAAGTAAACATCCTTTTGAAGATAGGGATGTGGATATGGAGATGTCGCTAATGGATCTAGTTTATCTTGATGGATCTAGGAAAGAACATGAAGATCATGATATGGGACAAGAAGAAAGTGCTCATAATGACATTGTAATGGAGGAAGATGGAGATCACAACATTGGGGAAGAAGATGGGTATCATGTATGACACGATATTATTGAAGAAGATGAATTAGATGATCAAGTCATAGATAGAAGTACAATAGACACTGGTGATATAGGTGATCAATTGACTATACATGTAGACATTGACTTATTTAGCACGCTGGACTTGGCTCAAGATGAAGCTATCGATATAAATCCTACTGGTTGATTCTTTTGACATCAACAAGGTTTTTAATCTTTGCCCCTTTCACTCTTATAATGGCATTATGCACATTTGTATATTGAATTCACCACCATGAATACATAAGTATTTCAATCTCAACCTTGTTGTACATACTCTTGTATTTTTCTAAACGTGTACCAAAAAATTATTTTGAGTCTTGTTGCAAACAATGTTCTATAATTCCATCAGTTTGGAAAATTTTCACCAGTGTCCATATATACCAACACTAGTAAAACTTATGCTGAAAGTGTCACTATATACCAATAATGTCTGTTACCATCTGTACATACCAATAATCTTTTTTCATGTCCACGTGCACTAAACATCAAGAGGTAAGCATCGGAAAAGTATGAAGGTGTAGTAGTGCTGTCATAGTTCTCTACATTGAAATTTAAATGCTTTTTAATGGATTTAAATTAATAGCTTATAATGTGTTAAATATAAATAAGATTCTTAAAAACAAAAAATACAAAACTAGGATTTAATACTATTATTTGCATTATTGGTGCAAAATTATAGAGAGAGATTGCAAAATTCATGATGTGAAAATGATAGTGCAAGAAAGTAAACTTTTGATACTCGCATGATATCTTCATAAAGTAAACTTTCCATTTGAGAAGGATTTTTAGGATTTTTCCAAATACAAAAAATAAGTCCATAATTAATGAAATGGGTGTTACATATATAAATGAGTAAAAAATGAGAAACCAAGAGAAATCTTTAAAGCTTCATGGAGTCTCACTATCTCTCTATTTGTTACTCTCTATATTACTTCACGTGTGAACAAGATCTTAGGGGATCATAGATAAGCTTGCATCAGTTGTATTATGGAAAGTGTTTTTTGCTCATCTCATAGAATAAAATAAACTTGTATATTGTAGAAATAATTTTTTGAGGAGCTTAAACAAGCCCTTGGCCCCTCTTTATGAATCACAATGGTGCCACCAATATAATAATACATGTGATAGGGTCTATAATACTTTATGTATCACTTAATAGTTTTACTTATATTACATCTATATATGGCAACTTTAGGTCCTTATTGTGAATTTTAATGCTTTCTTGATGGAGAGTGTATTAATGAAGACATGAGTTCCCTAAAAACTTAGTCAAGATATAATTGTCCTTTAATATAGTGTATACACAAGCATTTTATTAATCTAAATGGGATCAATCCACTTCATGGATAGATCAATGCATACAATAACTTGACAAGATCTTGACATAAACACCTTGAGGAATGTGAAATGAAAAATAGTTCGTTAGGAATTACTATTTGAAGGTAGATTCTCACTCAATGCTATACTATACTTCACATGCATTGTACTCCATATGAATTCATTATTATTTCACGTGTTGTCATTAGTATCTTGAAAAGATCTTGACACACAACACCTTGAGGAATGTATTATTCAATAGAATTCTATTACTATTTGAAGAGCTTTGATAGATCCACACTCATTTCCATGATATACTGCACATTGTACTCCATTCATTTTTGTAGCACATTTCATGATTACCAAATATAATGTTGATGAACGTGATTTAGGGGATGGACCCAAAAGTATGTAGCCCTATGATGTGTGGACAAAACAAGATTCTTTTGATATAAGCTTCATATAAGTCTACATACATGATGTGCTTATCAACTCATAAAGGCCTAAAGTCTTAAATTATGTAAGTACAAAGGAATATGGACGTAGGGTTTATATTGATTTTCCTTGAATAAATATTTTGTATGGCATTTTCTAAAGGAAATGAGATAACATGGCTGAATAGAAACTTTTTTACATTTCATAGGGTGTGCAAAAATCTTAAATGCATGAGAAACTGTATTCCAGTCTCCCCTAAAGAAAATATTTTCAATTACAAGTCAACGTTGTACAATATAAGAGGTTCCTTGAGGAGGAAGTACACGTTTTGATAAGGTAAAATGTAAAACCTTGTTTCTATGTCTATAGAATTTATTGCACAACATAGTTTTTTTATTTTCTTAGAAGTTTAAGGCATTACAAGGGCATTATAAGATCTCATAAAGTGCACACATGCACACACACAAATGTGCATGCATACATGCACGAATGCTCTCACACACACGTGCACCCCCCCACAGACATGCATATGCATTCATGTGCCACACACACACACACACATCTATATACATACATAATCACACACAGTCATAGGAGTAACAGATGTCGACGACTTTTATACCACTAGCCGTGGAGACTTCGAATCCTAATAGCCACACCAATTCTATTAACTAGAAAAGAAATCAAGGCATGAGGATTAACGCTAGGCATGGCGATGCTCAAGGGCCATAGAGGAAAAGGGAACGTGAGGGGAGAAGCATTAACATGGGTGGGGAAAAGGGATTAAGAGGGGTGGGAATGAAGAGGGGGACTATGGCACAAGGGGGAAGGGAGGGGGGGAAGAGGAGCATGTACATGATGGGAGCTGGTGGAATGTAGAGATGGAGACATCAAAAGAAGAGAGTCATGCTTTATTTGAAAGGAAGGACATACATATGTATGCATGTATGTATGCTTATAGACACACATCCACATAGATGTGTGTGTGTGTGTGTGCACATCAACACACTCACACACACATGTACGGGCATGTGTGTGTGCACGCACACACACACACACACCCCTTTGTTTTTATAATACTTTACATTACTTCGTGAAAACCTCAGAATTAAGTAAAAACATGACATCATGAAGTACAAAAAAGAAAAGTACAAAAGCAACACCTGCCTAGAAGAGGCAGGAGATCGAAATAACAAGTAACCAAAATGGAAAGGAGGAATATATGAAGTTACACGCTTGTAGGTGGCGACATTTGAAAAAAATCCTCCAAAGTTATCCTTTGTTGTACCAAAAAACTATTGCGTGAAGTAGTGGTACCATTTATAGAATGCAACTTTTTTTGACCTTTGTGATTCTTCTTGACATAAGTAGGAAGACAAAAGCGTTGAATCACATAGTCGAAAACTTGTTGTAGAATAGGATGCATGTCCTCAAGTGAAAATTTTCTTTTAGAGTGATGAATAGCTTCCGAAGTACCTTGCTCTTTGAAATCCACAAGCTGTGGCACATTACCAACATCAATTACATCCAAAGGAGAGCTATCCACGTGTATGTGCACACACACACACACACACACACACACACATGTACATATATGCATGCATGCATGCGTGTGTGTGTGTGTGTGCACATGTAGATATATGCATGCATGCATGCATGCACAAGTAGGTGTACACACACTATCCGTGCGTGCATGCATGCATGTGTGTACGGATAGTGTGTGTACACCTACTTGTGCATGCATGCATGCATATATGTACATGTGCACACACACACACACACACACACATGTGTGTGTGTGTCTACATTGCCTATGCATCATAAGGTCATCACATTTTTGTTATTGAGGCTTGTCTGTCATAGCAAATTAAAACACTTCCTTCTATGGCACACTTTACAAGAAGACTAAGGAATGCGCATGAATTGAAGATACTTGAAAACGTTCCCTTAGGCAAGATACTACATAAAATCTATGAATTTTCATAGATTTTAAGGGCTTGTATTAGTTACTATATTACTTCATGTGTGAAGGGAAACATAGGACATCTCTAGCTAGGACCAGATTATGTTAACATTTACTTGTCGTTTGTTTTATGGAAATTATTTTGGGATCACGTCCTAGAATTGGTATGGTAATGTATTCTTTGTAGATTACTATTGAAAGAACTCGTGGTGGATCTACACTCATAGCTATGATATACTTCATATTGTATACGATGCATTTATTTTTATACCACTTCATGATTAGGAAATATCATGATGTTGTTACTTTCATGATGAAGATGGTAATATATTGAACTAGGAATTGAGTTTTATTTGACAAGGAGATTAAAAGTATGCAAGTCATGGAAATGGTCCTTAACTAAGATTGGGAGATCTATGTATGAGATGGTGTTAAAGCAATCCCATGAAAGTGACTAATAAGAGACATCATTAGATGTTAGCCTATATAATGGGATGCTATTTTTAGATCTCCTTAATAAAGGAGAAGCTTTTTGAATTATGATTCTAAGTTGTGGATTATAAAAGGTTTTCTTTAGGAGGGACTAATTATAATCTTTGTTAAGGTCAAATATTAAATTACATCTCATTGCCATCCAAAAATAACTTATAGCATAATATAGTTCTCTCAATCCTCTCACAATCTTATATCTTCACCTACATACCTTTAATTAATGATCACTCAAGATATTATAAGTTCTCATATAATGAACCATATTTGTCTATTTAATTAGCCACTATAGTTTCATAAGTACTAGTGCAAGTACATTGAGTCATGGATGTTTTTTTCAATTCTATACTTATAAAATATCATTTTATAGCATTGGTGAACTAAATTTATATAAAGAACAATATTGAAATTTGTAATACTATCGATAATTTTCATTTCAACATTTGAAAGAAGCTACAAATCTTGGTTTATTATTAGATTCATCAAACTATAAGTTTCAAATCTTAGCTACTATTATAGACATTTATTTTATGGGGCCTCATTAACCTTTAGATTTTTTTCTCTCTAGTAAAACTAAGACAAAAAGAACATACATGCTTTGTTTCCACCCTAGAAAGTAAGATCAAGAAATAGGCAAAAGTGGACCTTTTACTCCGTTTGTAATCTAAAGATGTCCATAAATGTGCCACATGAAGATAATTTTTCTAAATCGTTAATGCATAAGAGACAATGAATTGGAAAAGGCTATTGTCAAATTTAAAGGGAATTTGTAGGGTTATTTTGTTTGTCTTGAGCACCTTGACATACCATTTATTGATGAAGTAAGTTAATTATAGATAAAATAAAAACATATTACACTAGAAGTGCTTGGGGACCACTCCACAAATTTGTATGTAGCACACAATTGGCAATATAGTTGCCATTTCAAGAAGTTTTTACTTACTTTTATTTACAAATGTAGTTTTGTAATTAGGTATGAAATGGAAACCTAAACATTTGTAAACCCCTTTACAATTGGTGTAGAACTACAATTTAAGGTAAAGGGTAATATCATGATTTCCACCCAAAGAACTATATCAAAAACCAATATACTTGACAGTTGAGGAATGTGTTTGGACTTGGAAATTCATGGTGTCAAAGAACAAACAATTTGAGATCAAGGCTAGCAATTTGTAGATGTGCTAAGTGAGTGAGTAAAAGAAAGAGGAAAGGATATGTATTATATAGTTGTGCGAAAGCAATTGTGGGCAAGGCAATGTATACGTATGGCCCAAGAAAAGTGATAAAGGCACTAAGTGAAGGGAGGGCCAACAAGAATGATAAAGGCAACAAATGAAGGGACATGGAGCTTGCTATAGAGAGAATATACTCAATTGTGAGATGCTTGGCTAGCAAGGCCCCACATATTATATTCACTCTCTTGGTGAGTCTCTAGAGGTCCTAAAGGAGGAGAAGCAAGTGTCATCCTTAAATGTAATCTCCTTCAAAGGAGTGGGTATCACGAATGACAAGAGAGGTAATGGGGGTCAGTATGAGTGGTGAAGAAAGTAGAAACTGGAAAGTGGGGACAACGTTGATGGAATATAGGAAGGCGGAGACGTGATTATGAGTTCATAGGAACTATGGATCATCTTGTGTGTGCCACCACATACTTGCATGTTTTTAATACAAATTTGCAAGATTTGGCAAAATACAACTATGACATCAATTTTGAAGATTTCAACTTTTAAAAAAGAACAATATTATGAAAATAGCAGTTTTGCAATTCACTTGTGACTAAACCTCAAATTTTTATGGCTATTACATTTGGAAGAAGAAATATCTTGGGAGATTCACAATCTAAAACTCCTATATAGCATGTGTGTTCAAGGGATAAAAATAAAGACCCTTATCTTACATAGGTATTTTATCATAATCCTTAAAATCCCATTTTAAATCCTTATGTAAGTATAATCCTATGGTAAATTGTATAGTTAAACAAGGTGACTGATATTTAATCATTCATAAGGCCTGCCCAAGATAAAAAAAGCAACAAAAAGGAAAAGGTATGGAGGAAGACAGGAGATAAAGGGCGGAGAGAGAGAGAGAGAGAACCACTTTAAAGTCTAATGAAGAAGAGTCAATATATTGTCCAATAAGAAAAATGCACTTCCAGAAATTCAAAAAATGCCTAATTTTTGCTTTGCCCAATTTGAAGCGTTGCTTTAAAGGCTATCAAGGAGAGAGGAGGCCAAAGACCTATTTTGATAAATGCACATTCTATCTTACATATTGCTTAGTGGGAGAAATATGGAATGTATTCTATGTTCCACCTTGAGAGATACCCTATGGCCACGTAGAATGGGCCATGGAGACCTTGGTTGCCCTTTGCCTTTTACACGTCTCTTTTGAGGGAAAATATGCTTATTCTTCCTCTTTCTTTGCCATGTTGAGGTCTCTTTGGGCTCCATTGCTTTCTAAGTGGGCTCATCAAATTTTTACTAGGTGGTGCCATGCCCTTTACGTGTGCTTATGGAATTTCTAAGATCTTACTAATTAGTGCCACTTCTTATCTTTGTTCTTGGTGGTGATTTTCTTTTGTGATCCCATTTTCTTTGTACTTGGTGGCGAGGTTCTTTTATGGCCCCGTTTTCTTTGCTTGACCAAGCATAGTGTTGGACACACTTTGGTTTGAAAAGAAATATGATGGTTTCACTATAGGGCTTGTCAATACTACTGGACAGTAGCCTTGTTGACCGACGTGCTCGCTCAGCCTCGCTCTCTTTGCTTTCCACGCCCGCTCTTGCCTCCACCCACAACCGTGACTTTACGTCCTTCTGCAGGCGTGGACGGAGCCGAAAGAGAAACGATCAGAGAAGACGAGAGAGGGAGGGGGAAGAGAGAGAGAGAGAGAGAGAGGACTGGGGCGAGATTTTGTG
Organism: Dipteris shenzhenensis; assembly: GCF_047967505.1. Lineage (NCBI taxonomy): Eukaryota > Viridiplantae > Streptophyta > Polypodiopsida > Gleicheniales > Dipteridaceae > Dipteris > Dipteris shenzhenensis. The sequence continues at coordinate 43,548,879 of NC_141626.1, read as the reverse complement.
TGTGTTGTCTGTGTGTGTGTGTTTGAGAGAGAGAGAGAGAGACCAGAGAGAGAGGAGGGGTGAAGGGGATGTAGGAGGAGAGAACAAACGGTAATTTTTAACGGCCTCGCCAGAGAAGGAACAACGTTTTGTGGACGTGCTTATTAGATTCCTAGCCGACCACCTTAAAGGGAGAGTGAGAGAGAGATGGGCGGACTCAGACGGCTTTCCCTCCCGTCGCTGCAGCCGACCTTTGATTGCACTCCAGCCTCACAAGTTCTTCCTTGCAAAGCTGTAAACGTGAGAAGGATGGTGGCTTCGCAAACCTTTCAAACGCAGTAGCTGTTTTGTTAGCTTGCACGCACTACCGCGCATGAGTTTATATAGCGCTTATCCTGCTCTCTCTCTTCCCGTCGAAATTGCAAGCATCTATTTACGAACTGGAATGGCTCTATGCCTCGAAATCCCTATTGGGTTCAAGATGGCGAAGCACGTAAATCATATCTTCGGAGGCCTCCGACATTACAGTGTTTGCTCTCCTTCCACCAGGTAGTTTTCCTCCAACGAGCGCGTTGCCACGACTCTCGTACGTCCTAAGGGTGCAAATACAAATTCTTGTCTTGGTTTGGATCGTATTACTGACCACAGCTGAGTTAGCCATAGCAGTTGCAGAGTAGGATCAAGTCTTTTGGAGAGCCTGAACAAAGTGCACAAGTAGGTGGCTGTAAGGGCATGGCATGGAATTTGACCGTCTCCTCTTCTCCTAGTAGTATGAAAATGAGTAACAAGAATCGTGGTGCACAGGTGCTGGGAATGGTCTCTCCACGAGCTTCCCCTCCCATTCGAGGTTGCTGGCCTGGGCCCTTGGGATTAGATTTCTTGTTTTTCAGACTTTCGTTTCTTCTTGATCCAAAATGACGCTCTGCCTTGCGAAATACTATGACCTGCTTGCCTGGGCAGTGCGCTTTTCGAAGAATGCCGTTGTGCGGTCGGCGTTTGCGCAGTCAGCGTGTTCGATTAACGGTTCTGCTACCGGATGAAAGTACACATCGTTTTGCCGATGGCGCCTTGTTAATTATGTCGAGACTGACACCGGCTCGCTTATTACTGCAGACATCGAAGGGCCGTCCTGTGGAGGAGGAAGTCCTAAACGGCAATTCTACTCTGCGTTTGATCAGCACGATGAAATGGTGGAGGACGACCTGGGGGGAGATAGTCTCCCCCATGCCGAGAAGAAACGAAAGCCGACTGTGGAGCAAGTAACATATCTCGAAGAGAGCTTCGAGAAGGACGACAAGCTAGATCGGGAAAGGAAGGCGCGAATTGCCAAGGAAGTAGGCCTGCCGCAACGGCAGGTGGCTATATGGTTTCAAAATCGGAGGGCTCGGTCGAGGAACAAGAAGGTGCAGCGCGATTACGATAACTTGAAAGCCGCATACGATCAGGTGGTGAAGGAGAACGAGAAACTGAAAGCCGAGGTCAGCGTCGTCTTAAAGAGTGGCATGAGCTTCTACGTGACTGTGAACTAGATGATCTAGTTTGTTTCGCAGATTTTGGTATGAATTAACAAAATGAGCAAGACGACGGCGTAGTAAGTAGGTCGTAAACTGGGTGATCTACTGTTTCTCTCAACATCAGAATGAGTTTTGGGGAGAGCTGCTAGAGGTCGAGGACGATAAGGTGCATCCTGCGTTGTCGTGGTTTGAGAGCTGAATTTTGTCGGAATTGGGTAGGGTAGCGAGTCGATCGTGAGGCCTAGCGTAGCGTGTCATGTACTCTTTTGATGCAGTGTTGCAAATTCTGAGTGAAGGTGGTTGTGAGGTGTGATGCATGATGTTTGGTTGGATCATAAACCGTGTTCTGTAGTTTTGAGCAACTTTGGAGAGGGGAATGTTCCAGTGAGCTGCTCCATCAAGTATTTTTCTGTACAACTTTGAGAGGGAATTAACGAATAAGCGTGCTGATCAGAGGTGTTTTGTATAGCACTTTGGCAGGTGGCTGGGTTGAGGGCGCAACTGCAGGGCTGGGAGAGCAGCAACAAGGATGATGAACGCCAAGCCACTCTAGAGAAGCTTAAGAAGGTGGCGCAGCCAAGCAACAATAACTGCACAAAGGTGGGCGTGAAGATCGAATTGGAGGTATCGACGGGAGCTGAATCAGGACTCGTCGGAGCAGCAGCAAAAGCAACAGTCAGCAACGATGGAAGTGGTGGTGGTGGTGGTGGGAGCGAGAGCGAAGTGCTGGATTTTGCGAGCTCGTCTTCTCCTGCGATACATCAACTTCTCAATCCTACAAGCTGCATTAAGCTCGATGAGTCTACCCTTTTTGCCTCTGAGGACTTGCTCGCTTCCATGCACAACAACCCTCTTCTATTGCAGCACCTCGCCTTGAAGCTCGAAGGTACAGGCTGCCTCACCGAAGACTACAACCTTTTCTTCGCTCAGTTCTGGGAGGAACCCGGCATCTTCCCTTGGTCAGATTGAGACTTCCTGCCTCTCAGCTTCATCATCCAACCTCCTTTTTACACACAAAACTTCGTGTATACGCTTTTCACTTCTCTCTGTCCTCCCCATATTCTACCTCCATCAACCCTCTCATACATCCTCCTAATTCCACACAAATCACAGTTAGTAAGCTTTGCCTCTCAAAATACATACGCATCTTCATAATATCAGCTGCGCAGTCCACACTTCTGCATATGCTTTCCTTGCACAAATTCACTTTCTACAGCGCCTTGAGGCTTGGACCCACGCTACTTTATACCCCTGGATTCCCAAATACTGTGAATTGTAACATATCATTTTTGCTCATGGTTGCTTTTTCTCATCAATGCGTACCCGCTGCTCACGCAGATCTGGGCTTTGTAGCTAGTTCATCCGGCTCGGCTGATTACGATCTACTCGTGTACACTCTCTCTCATGCCTTGTTATCTTCACAACAGTGCTAGATGCATACGAATCGCCTCCCTCTCGTATACGATCAGCTTCTAGGTTATAGCTAGTTGATGAGAAGAATGTATATAGAGATGCCGCTCTTTATTTTGTGATGATAATCTTATTTACTCACCCGAATCATTGTACATGACTTGTATGTGTACACGATCAGCATCTAGTAGCTGATCATCTTATTATCTATAACTTCAACTTCATTGCAAAGCATGAATCATGGGCAACCAAGTACCCGGCGGATTCATGTTAGCTACAAGCGCACGACAGACACGCTTTTTAGCCATCTGGTTCCATTGCCCGACGGGTGTTCTGCAAAGGCTCGAGCGACCGCCGAGCTTCCATGAGATTGATGGTAAAGCGTTCCCTATCGTCGGATTGAGGCATTCCTTGCTATTCTGTAACCTGATGGCTTTCAAAATTTCGAAGGAGGTTAGGTCAAACAGATTAGGCTAACTTGAAATCGCTACATACCTTTTTTGAAAAAAAAAAAAATCGCTACATACCTTGCTGACGATATGATTCTTGGACAGCGCCATTTTTTTTAGTGCGTTTACTTTAATGCTCAAGCCTTGAGAATATAAAATGACGCCACGAACAAACAGTCCCTATCATGGCATCATTGCTTCACGTGGAGGCCTCGTGATGCGACAGCGACTTCTACATTTCTGTGTGCAAGTATTTAATGTGATTCCATGATCTCAATGATATTCCATGACTTATTTATATTAAGGTTGAAGTGAACATGTATTTCTAAAATATAGGCTTCCTTGAAATTATTTCAGCAAAGGCTTTCACATCTCTCTCTCTTTGTCTCCCCCTCTCAATCTCCCACACGAATATGTCTCTCTCTCTCTCCCTCTCTCTCTCTCTCTCTCTCTCTCTCACACACACACACACACACACACACATTATGCCTTATGTGATGGCATATAATTTTTCTAAGCCCTTCCACTTCCACTTCCCTTAGGCTTATAGGGTTATTCAACCCTCCCTTAATACCATATTTTGAGAATGTAGGGATTTCTCTAACCTGTTGTTAAGGATACTTTCACCATGTCTTTCACATTTGCATGAGTGGTTACATTATCCTCCTATTACTACATCTCCTCACATAGGTACTTCGTGGCATAGTTTGAGGGAAAGTTTAAATTAATGCAATGTAGCTAGCATAGACCAATGTAATTCTTGTTGTAGAGAGTAGCACAAAAATATATGCCTTTGTGTTATTCAAGACTCTAATCTACATGGCAATTCAAATGATTTCTCCACTTGTTTAGAAGGAAAAAGTACTATAGAGAAACATTGTGTATGAATGCTTAGTGCTTCATATAAATCAAAACATCATGTCCATGAAGGTTTAATATTGAAGGCCAGTGTACTTTAGGAGCTTAGTGGTTATGGATAAAGACATATCCCAAGGGGACTACTATATAAAAATGCCATATAGCACATGCAATGATCAAGGGGTATTTTAAAAAAACCCTACCTATGGATTTTTATAACCTATATACACCCTTTCTGTAAATTTTGAGATGATTATAGTATCCCTTATGTATGAAATTTTTTTCTTTTTGAATTACAAAAACCCTTCTGTATGTATATTTTCTGTAACTCCATAAAAATCTAAAACCCCTTCTATTGATCGCAAGTGCTATCTTACATATTTCGTAGTGGCCCCAACGGAAGACATATAGAGCTTGGAAGTCACCAGGTGATTATACGTCATAAGTTGAGATGGATGACATGGAACCCTAGGCAATTGTCGATGAAGGTCTGTTATATGGGCATGGTTGCCTACAAGTGTCTACATAACTTGCAACACACATTAAGTGTCATTGAGATTACAACCTAAGACCTCCCAAAGAGGTAAGAATTTTAACCACTATTTGGCTTTTTTCCATCATGGTATTGGGGTCAGTATATATAGTACAAAGGTATAAGATAAGCACTTGTCCATAGTACAATGCAAAGTATAGGCGCTATGTTTGGTGCATGATAGAGTGTAAAGTATGTGTGGAAAATGGAAAAATCTGCCTAAAAATGTCAACTTGTTTAAAATAGTGATGATGCATAATTAGGGCTTGAGATCTTCAAGTTCGATGTTTGAGCTCTTCATCTGACATAGTAGAGCTTGTCGTCTCCAGGTTCAATCTGGTCAAACCTCCTCAAACCTTTATAATCATGCCTTCATGTTTTGCACAATTCATCCACCTAAAATGATTGATTTCATGCAGTGTATATGAACACAACAAATATTTAAATGCCCTTTTCTGTTGTATCAAGGATGAATGTATGAGAAAATTGCTTCGGTCACTCAAAGATGAGTATGGAGGGGTGATTTGAGATGTCCACAAAGCCAAGGCGAACAATTAGGAATCCAAAAGTACCAGATTTGAGATGTCCACAAAGCCAGGGCAGAAATGTCCCTTGCGTAGTGTAAGAAAGCCATAGCGACACAATAGGAAGGCCCATAAAGATCTTGCAAATCAAGAACCAATAATCCAAAAACAGAATGGGCATCCGAACATCCGAAAGTACCGAACAATTGGGCATCCTAGAAGTATCGAACAATTGGACAACTGAAAGTACTGAACAACCAGAAATACAACGAGCATAAGCCACACACATATGACAAGAGGCAAGCTGTTGTGGATTAGATGCAACTTATATAATCATAGGCAAAAATGAAATAACAACCTCTTCTCATCCGTAAGTATCGAAAAACCAGAAATACAATGAGCATAAGCCACACACGTATGACAAGAGGCAAAGTGGTGTGGATTAGACATAGCTTACATAATCATAGTAGGAATGAATAACAACCTCTTTGCATCCGGAAGTACCAAACAACCGAGAAGACGAGCATCCGAGATTACAAAGAACATCCAGAAGTAACTAAGAAAATGGGCATCCGAGAACGGTGATCACGTCTAAACAAGTACTCAATAGTAATCCATATGTGCCACGTCCAAAGAAGTACGAGAGAAGTACTTAATAAATAATCCATATGTGTCATGTCCAAATGAGTACTCAAGAAGTAATCCATATGTGATCTTCTAAATACATTAAACCTTGCCACGTCCAAATGAGTATGCAATTTGACAATGTCCAAATGAGTACTCAATAGGTAATCCATATGTGTTCATCATGAAATCCAAATAAATATGTGTCACATCCAAACGAGGACTTAGTAATAATCCATGTACCACGTCCAGACGAGTGCTCAAGTAGTTAGCCATATGCCACGTCCAAATAAGTACTCAATCAATTAGCCATATGTGTTCATAAATATTGTCACCTGAAAGACGTTGAACCTTGCCACATCCAAATGAGTACGCAATAAGTAATCCATAGGTGTCACGGCCAAACAAGTACTCAATAAGTCAGCCATATGTGTTCATCGTGAAAGACATATAAGTATACCTCACCACATAAAGGGAAAAATAAAAGGGCGAAATAAAAGTATGCCTTGCTTGAAGACATAAGGTGAACCAATAAGTAAATACATACTGGGTCATTGTTTACTTAGGTGTAGCCATTTTTGGTGAGGTTCAGGGACATTTCTGTATATGGGTATCTTGCATGACCTATAACTTATGCATTGCTCAACGAAATTCGACAAACTTTATCTTCAAGTTGTAGTACACATTCCAAACTTGAACATGAAAGCGAAAAATTATGGAATAAGGATTTGGAATGAGACCATTAAAGCATTATAAGTGCTATGTTGCATGTGAAGCGTGCATCCTGAAGGCTATAGGATATAGCAATTTATTCAAAAACATCGAAATTTTGTTCTATACATACATGCAACCAAGTAATTATTCTAAAGTAGACTACGTGAGCTTCTCCTCAACCCAAGGACACACCTAAATGAGATCATTCTGCATGGGTTAATGGGCCTCCAATGTTGTGCTAAAGTGATGCATACCCAAGGCACGCTCCATACCTTTCTTTTGATTTGTTGAAAACCAAAATGGATTGAAAATTTGGAATCCAAACTATTGGGACTAGTGCATGGTGGTCTTAAAACATTGATAGGTGTTGGTATTGGTATCTAGATTCACCCTAAAATGGAAGAAGTTGAAAAAGTGCAATTTATGCATGTATAAAGATATTTTAATAAATCCAACACTATAGCACAACAAGACAAAGCACCCATAGACATGCACACAGACGCATTTCCTTAACTTTAAAAAAACTTATGGGCGTGTCTATTTGCACGTCTACAAACCCGTGTCTATATAACACACAGACGCGCCTATAGACGCACTTTTAGACGCTCTGGTAGAAATTAAAAAGAAACAAAAAGACGCATACATAGACGTGCTTATAAACGCTAGATACAGAATCAAGCAGAATTTTGTGTGGTTGAACAGAATGCTGTGTATGTTGTGTATGCTATGTAGTTACAAGAATCTCATTTTCAAAATTGCAATTCAATTCTTACAACCAATCGCATTTTAATTAGCATGATTGCAAGCATGTTTATAGCCAACGATTACAATTTTGAAAAAAAAATTACAACTCCAAAATGTTTAGTTCACAAGGCATTCATTGATAGAATGTTGCACAAGGAAATTGAAAGCCAAAAAAGTAAAAGGAGTGTATATTAATTGATAGCTCAAAAAGTGCTTGTATGTACATATAGCACGAAGCCAAGCCATGTCTTGTGGCTTCAAGTACAAAAAATAAGAGGAGTGTATATACAAGAGAGGCACGAAGCCAAGCTAGTGGCTTCAAGTACAAAAAAGAGTAGCTAGCACTACTTCTATGACGAATCTAAGTTCTTTGTGTCCTCGCTCCCTTCTTTGCTCCCTTCTTCCCTTCCTTCTTCGCTCCCTTCTTTCTCATTTTCTTCCTCCTGATCAGCCGTAGGGCCTTGTAAACGAGGGACAACATGTATCAATGTATGAAAAATCAAATCTTTATTTACAATAATGACATTATTTAATTACTTTTAAATACCTGGGAGGATGCTCCAGTAGCCCAGATATACTGCTCCTAAGCAATCAACCCGTCATCATAGAAATGCCTCCATGTATCTCCTCTGTGATGGTGGCGGTGGTAGGCTATCTCGACAAGAGTAGGGTACCTACCCATGGTATCAAGCTACAAGATAACACAATTTGTGGAGGGGTTAGTACAAAGAAACAACCTCCTAATAAACCATATAAACAATATAATTTGAGATCGATACTTACAAATTGCCTCCCATGATTCAATACCCCCTGCTCCAAAATGCACGCTTCCATATTACTCCATTTGGATCCTTCATGCCTCTAGGTGCTGCAGACTGGGGTCCACCTTCGCTGCCTTCATTGCTTTCTTCCACTCATGCTTGTGAGCGGTGTGGGGCTAGCCCCTTGATGGTTGACCTCTCTCTCTCTTGACAATCTCGGCTAGTGCCTACCTCTTAAGTGATTCAAATCTTTTATTGCCAAGTATCCTAACAATCCTTGACTTGGCCCATTTACACAACAAGAAAAGGCACCTACAAACGTGCACATAGACACGTTTCCTTAATTTAGAAAAAAACTTATGGCCTCATCTATTTGCGTGTCTACAGACCCGTGTCTAAAGGTGCATCTATATAATAGATAGATGCATTTATAGATGCACCTATAGATGCGTAAATAGATGCCCTACTAGAAATATAAAAAAAATAGATAGACATGTGCATAGACGCGCCTATAGATGTGCAAATAGACACCCTGCTAGAAATTTTAAAAAAATAGAGAGACGCATACATAAATGCATTTATAGACATGCATATAAATGCTCTACATAATATTTTTTGTTAATAAAAGCTGAATTTTGTGTGGTTGAACAGAATGCAGTGTATGTTGTGTATGCTATGTAGTTACAAGAATCCCATTTCCAGATTGTGCAATTCAATTCTTATAGCCAAACGCATTTTAATTAGCACGATTGCAAGCACGTCTATAGCCGATGATTACAATTCCGAATAAAACATTACAATTCCAAAATGTTTAGTTCACAAGGCATTAATTGATAGAATGTTGCACAAGGAAATTGAAAGCCAAAAAAATAAAAGGAGTGTATATTAATTCATAGCTCAAAAAGTGCTTGTATGTACATATAGCACGAAGCCAAGCCACATCTTGTGGCTTCAAGTACAAAAAATAAGAGGAGTGTATATATAAGAGAGGCACAAATCTAAGCTAGTGGCTTCAAGTACAAAAAAGAGTAGCTAGCACTACTTCTATGACTAATCTAAGTTCTTCGCATCCTCACTCCCTTCATCACCCCCTTCTTCGCCCCCTTCTTCGCTCCCTTCTTTCGTATCTTCTCCCTCCTGATCAGCTGTAAGGTCCTATAAACGAGAAACAACATGTATCAATGTATGAAAAATCAAATCTTTACTTACAATATTGACATTATTTAATTACTTTCAAATACCTGGGGGGTGCTCCAGTAGCCCGGATATACTGCTCCTCAATAATTAACCTGTCATCATAGAAGTGCCTCCATGTATCTCCTCTGCGAAGGTGGCAGTGGTAGGCTATCTCGACAGGAGTAGGGTACCTGCCCACGATATCAAGCTGCAAGATGACACAATTTGCGGAGGGGTTAGTACAAAGAAATGACCTCCTAATAAACTACATAAATAATATAATTTGAGATCGATACTTACAAATTGGGCCTCCCATGATTCAACACCCCCTGCTCCAAAATGTACACTTCCATATTGCTCCATTTAGATCCTTCGTGCCTCCATGTGTTGCAGACTAGGGTCCTTCGCCTTCGCTGCCTTCATTATTGCTTTCTTTCACTCACACTTGTGAGCGGTGTGGGACTGACCCCTTGGTGGTTGACCTCCCTTGCGCCTAGCAATCTCGGCTAGTGCCTGCCTCTTAAGCAAAGATCTTTTATTGCTAAGTATTGTAATAGTCTTTGACTTGGCCCATTTATCTGTGAACTAAAAATTGGGGGGATTGGGATACCTAAAGCGAACAGCAGTGAGGGTCTCATCGGCCAAGTTTTTTGGATGGTCTTTGTAGTGAACAAACAATCTCTATAGTTGTTAGCAATTACAGAATGCATGAAGGCCATGATGTCCTTCCCTCGTGCATCCATCAAGATGCCTCCGATCTGAGTGATGTCATAGAAGATCGTACCATCACCCTCTAGCACGTCTGCATCATTTGAATCATCCCCGCCCCCACCATTACCCCACCCAAAGCACTGTGCCATGCATCCCCCACTGCTCTCCTTGCTACTACGCCTGCTTCCCTGTCATATTGAGCTAGTACGCTGGCCACTCGTAGCTTGATATATGGCTCATAAGCACGCCAAAGGTCATTGCATTTAATAATACACAGCATGAAACCCGATAGCCAGCCCTTTTGGCTATTTGTGTTTTGAGCATTTTAGGCCACATTGCACTTGTTTGGGATATCTAAATCTGCTGACGTGTATAGTTGGAGGGGGAAAAATCGACGGCTGAAATTTTGCTATTCTTGCGAATTTTGAATTTTCACATCTCCCGCCCATCAAATCTTGGAAGATTTAAGTACCTGCAACCTGCCCCTGCCCTGCAAATGCCTTGTAGCCCACACGCACCTCGACATGACCTTGCACAGAATTTGGTTTGCCATTGTCTTCTTTTGGGTAAGTTGTCTTCTATTCTTTGCTTGCCTTACCAACTAGCTTCTTTGGGTGTATTCTGGACTGATCGTGGCCATGGCATCAATGGCAACATGCAGCTCGCCATGGCTTGCCAGAGAAGCAGATAGAGGTTGCGAGACAGGAAAGATGAAAAGCTAGGTCAACACATAAGAAATAGAGTGTAGGTCGAGGAAAGCGTTGGCACGGTATCGAATCGGCAACGGAAGACACTTTTGCAACATTTGCGAAGGGAGACACAAAGAGAACAAAGAAGACTCCTTGTAGAGCAGCAGTAAGTAGCGGTTGCAGATGCACGCATTCGATCATTGCCATCGGAGCAAAGAACACGAGCTATGGTGTCACGATTGGTGGGAGCATTCGAGGCAGCAACATCAGGCCATTCAGGTGATTACCAGTCTTGAGTCTTCACAAGCTTTAGCCTGCACCCTAAAGTTTGTAGAGTAACAACCCTACCAACACCTCGGGAGATACATGCCCAAGAGGCGATGCTCTCTAACTCGAGAAATGGCCTACTGAACGTGAAAGGAGTGCATAGCTTAGATCAATTAGCTGCAAAGAGGGTGACATTAGCTATGTTGGTGTCCCTTGAAACAAAGGAGAAACGGCTTGGGTGCACAATGTCAAAGATGAGCAAAGATGTTGATAATCAAAAGGACCAACGTGGCTCTGGCAGTTGAATGTAGAGTAGAAGCAATGCATGATCATCTAGATCCGAGACGTCTTTGGCTTCAACAGAATCCAAGGAAAGGAGAGACAACCTAAGTGCGGAAGTCATTGCTATAGTGATGACGTTTTGGCACAAAAATACGAGAGTTTCTCCAAATAGAAAGGACATCTGTAAGAAGCAGATGGGACGAAAGGTGTTTGAGGAGCACATCATGCACATGCTAGATACAACATAGGTCAGTGGTGCCTAAACCATCCTGGTGGTTGTTTGTGATTGAGCTTTGGGATAGTTTACTTGTTTCTTTTCTTAAACTAGGCTTGGACTAAATGTGATTGTCCTAAACCAGCTCGGTGGTTGGAACATCATGCAACCATAGGCTGGTTCAGCTCAATCGCCAGTGATGTGATTGTCCTGAACCAGCGTGGTTGAACAGACATTAGTTGTTGTCCAACCCAGTGGCATGGTTGAGCATAAATTTAAAGGAATATATTTCGCAATATATTGTTATTTTACTAAACTAGCCCGGTGGTTGGAACATCATGCGGCTTCAGCTCAAGTTATGTGATTGTCCTGAACCAACGTGGTTGAATAGACATTAGTTATTGACTAGCCCGGTGGTTGAAATTATTGTGTTTCTTAGTACTTAAATTCGTTAAATTTAATTTCCTACTATTCTGGTCATATATCATTGTTAAACTACGGAATTTAGAAATGAAAAGCAATATATTGTTATTTTCTAATGGTGAAATTCAAAAATGGAAAGAAATATACTTATTGTCTAATATGTGAAGTTGAGACATACTTGTTATTGTCAAATATGTGATTGTCCTGAACCAGTGTGGTTGAACATACATTAGTTGTTGTCTAGCCTGGTGGCATGGTTGAGCAGAAATTAATAGCAATATATTTTGCATTTTACTAAACCAGCTCGGTGGTTGGAACATCATGTAACCATGGCTACTTCAGCTTAATCACTAGTTATGTGATTGTCCTGAACTGGCGTGGTTGAACAGACATTAGTTGTTGACGAGCCTGGTGGTTGAAATTATTGTGTTTCTTAGTACTTAAATTCATTAAATTTAATTTCTTGCTATTCGGGTCATATACCACTATTAAATTGTGGAATTCAAAAATGAAAAGCAATATACTATTATTTTCTGATGGTGAAATTTAGAAATGAAAATAAATATACTTGTTATTGTCTAATATGTGAAGTTGAGACCGTCAGGCTAAACCATCCTGGTGGTTGAAATTGTGATAGTGTCCTAAACCATCCCAGTGGTTGAAATTGTGAGATAGTCCTAAATGTGGCCTAAACCAGCCCGATGATTGAAATTGTGACTGTCCTAAACCAATGCGGTGGTTAAAAATTATTTTGCTTCTTTATATACTTTAATTAGACTGTGTTTTGTATTCTTTTAGTAGTAGCAAAAAGGGGGCTCATTGTTCTATTGTTCTTGCATTTTGACTCAACAGACAGAGTTGTATCTCAAGTTTGTGGATCCAAATCCAAACATTTCAATTGGGCAGAGGAGCTTTGAGCATTGTAAGACCTGGTACATCAGGAAACTCAAAGACAGGAATGTTTGTTGTTGCAAAACACACATAGACTGACCTGGCCTGGCAAGCTATGAATGACTTGAGATCTAGTCATGTTGGAGCATTGCTCCATGGGGATCGATGCCCATGCCTCCCCAATGAATGCGGTCTTTAGGCCACTTGGATCCTCATCATGTGTTGCAAGGGAGGGCAAGTTTTGTAGCTTGAGGTCTCTGTGGGAGCCAGTGGTTTGTCCGAAGGGAGACCGTGAGGGACACAGGATTGAATGCATTCACGGCACATGCAAGCATTGTAATTTGACGCTGAAGAAGAAGATATTCAATGCCTGTCCAAATGAAATGAGGGAAGACAACCACGTTGGTCTTAAATGGAGGAGATTTGAAAATGTCAATGCTGAAGGATCCGATAAAAAGAGATGGCTACTGTCATATAAGAGCACCTAGCCAAGCTTGTAGGTCACGTGGTTCAATCCATCCCAAAATATGTGCTTCACAATTTCACGACCAGCTGCTGGCAGGATAAGAAGTTCAGGATGTGCCTTACCAATTTTCCTCGTGACACTGTTGTCTCTGTTATACATGTTGCAAAAAATTATTCTTTTCAAGAACAAGATGAGATCCAAAGTGCCCCCTAGTACAACAACCAGATAACAATTCTTGTGCATATCACGTATAGTCATTTGCTTTTTCTTCCATGCTTGATGCCAATCTACTTGATGACTCACAGAAGTCCAGGTCAATGCAACACAGTACTTACCATTTCTACATTTTAGATGATAGGGAACATGACAGCCTATTTGTGCAGCATGCTTTTCTACTACATTGGGAATGACTGAAAAAGAAGAATCCCCATGCAAAAAATATAAAACAACATTGGGTGCGGTCGGATGGTGTTGCCTCTCAATTTAAATTAGCACGTGGATTCTACTTCATCTCAAGGTTCAAATCCTAGACCAGTGTAGACATGACATGGAATTTCTTTGGGTCTAGCCATGCCAAGGGTGAACATGATGGATGCGGTGCTATTATTAAGCAAGATCTATTTAGACACCAATTAGCATGCTCTCAAGAAAAACTCAATGATGTCCATGATGCTGTAACATGGCTTACAACCAACCTCTCCACAGGAGCACATTCAACATACACTAAACAAAGCCTTAAGAATACTGTAGTATGCAGAGTGTTCAATGAAGTGAAAGTGGATGAAGTGCAAAGGAGAAGGCGACACATTTGTGAGAAAATTAAAGGAGTTTGTGATCTGCACAGCATATGGGGGTTTTCAAACAACCAACTGATTAAAATGAGAAAACTTTCTTGTTTCTACAGTGCATGCATCATTGGGGATCATGACGATTGTGAGTACATTGCAACTGCGAAGACATGGGATTGAGTTCAAGTTTTTCCTCTACATTCAGATGGAGTCACAAACAATGGAGAGACAAATGACTCACCACATTTTGGGAAGAGTTTCAATGACCTCACTGACTATTTAGAAGAGGGGGATAACTTTGCAATTGTCGCAGATTCTAGGGAGAATGAGGAAGATGACCCATAGTCTCTGTTGCAGTGCACAAAACCTAAGTACAAGGTTGAGGAAACATTTAAGGATAATTGGGGAACAACCTATGAGAAGTGGGATGTAGTAGTCCGAGCTTTTTGGTACAAAAAAACATCCAAGAGAGGCCGCAATTATGAACTACTACATAAGAGTCCACAAACATATGCGTACTCTCATCTAGTAAGAGCTATTAAGTTCCAAATGCAACCTGTGCCACAACCAAAGAAGGGCAAGAGTGTCTTCAAATTGGATTTAGACACACGAGCACATCTTGGGGTGTCTTGGAGCAGTGGACGAGGACGACTGAGATAGTACTAAGAAAATGTACGTAGTCTTATTGCAGGGAAACAATATGTCCACTTGTCCTACAAAATGGAATTTGTATTGAGACTACTTCTTATATCCCAAACAACCAACGTGTTGGTTTTATTAAATTATTTTTGTAAATCCCAAATGGTAAAACCCATGCTTGTTTTTAGTATATCCCAACAACCACCGTGCAGGTTTCCCATAACAAATCCACCCATCCTACAAATCCATTCATCTTGTAATAATAGAAGCAAACCACTGGGCTGGTGGTTGTTCATATCCTACTGTAAACCAACCACCGTGCTAGCGATAACTTATCCTGCTCTACTACCATGCTATCCCTACACTACTGCCGTGCTATATATCCTAAAATTTGTTGCACAGTGCTATACTAAAACAATGCCCTTTAGACTATTTATCGTTTCATTAACCATCAGATTTCATACCGTGCTTGCTTTTAGTATATCCCAACAACCACCGCACTGGTTTTCCATAACGAATCCATTCATCTTGTAATAATAGAAGCAAACCACTATGCTAGTGGCTATTCATATTCTAGTGCAACCAACCACTACGCTGGCTATAACTTTCCTACACTATTCCTGCACTACTACCATGCTATCCCTACACTACTGCCATGCTAACCTAAAATTTATTACACAGTGCTACTGCCCTCTAGACTGGTTATTGTTAATCATTAGATTTCAACCACCAAGCTGCTTAAAACATTTAAGTACTAACATGGAAGTAGGTCGATACAAAATCAAGTATTACAAGGACCATGAGAATATCCACAAGTTTAAGAACTGTCTGCAAGATTTTTGTTATTTCAAGAAAATTCCACACTCCCAACTATCTTATCAACCTCCCTATAGAAAGCATCTCTCAACTCTGGAGGCTAGTCTGCTACACTATGGCAGACCTTTTTACACACTCGGATCACACACTACTTGCTTGACTCTGCCAACTTATATGCCCATAGTAACTCCTCCTTTCGTTGGGGCTCCTCTTCATCTTTCTCTTTGCGGTCTATACATCTTTGAGCCTCTTTCATGTCCTGCCAAAAGAAACCTGCATCATGAGCTTGACAAGTACCTTAAAGGACCAGAAAAAACAATAGCGAGGGAAATTAATAATCACCATCTATGCTAACTCCAAGTAATACACCCACCACCCAAGCATGTCCTCCTTGCAGCTATTTTCCTCCATCTTCTCCAGGTCTGTTTCTGCGAGGATGCCATCCAACATCATTTTCAGATAAAACAAAACCATTCCAAAGTCTTTTAGGTATGCCATAGATTCACAGTAGGTGGATCGGTGTACAGAGTTTTGGGGCTAGATTTTGTAATGGGCTCTTAATTGTGTCTGCACTACTGCACTTAAATAGGGAGAGAGTTCATTGAGCCCAACCTTCTCATTCTTCTGTCTCATGGTAGTTGTCTAATCTAAATCTTTCATCTCACATTAGCTATCTAATTGAAATCTTTTGTGGTACAATAGTTCACTAATCAAAATCTTTCAGTCTCACATTAGTGATCCAATCGAAATCTTTCATCTCACATTACATGTCCAATCGAAATCTTTCATCTCATTATTATCACCACACTGGCATGAATCAAAGGACACTCTAGTAACTTACCTGAGAAAACATTGCCCAAGTAAACTCTGGAGAAGATTAACAATTCAATAGATTACACGTAGATTACATAGATTACAATCTCAAAGACTCCTTCCCTTTATGCCACTTCCTCTTTCCTTGATTTGAGCTTCTTGGTTGTAGGCTTGACCCTTTTTGCTCCTTTTCGGTAGGGGGCTGGTTCCTCCCTTTAGGATCCTTTTCCTCGTAGTCAGGTTCCAGTCTTGGCCTTCTTCAATTTGAGCTCCTTGTCTTTAAGATCTTTTGCCCAAATGACAAATTGAGCTGCAACATCTACTTTCTTATCATAGATAGTTGTAGCAAGTAGGCACATTTGATCTGTCCGTGACCTAGGCAATGGCAAATGGCATTCTCTACATATCGATTTTGTATGCACCCACACTCCAAAGCAAAAATTTTACTACGTTTCTTTGATCTGCCCATGCTCTGCTACTTTGCTCCAGACCCCTCCTCTATCCTCTATCTCTTTTTCGCCCCTGCTCTACTTTGCTCCATGCTCTCTCCTCCAACTCTCGTCACTGCGTCTGCCCCCCTGCTCATCTTTAGCATGCCTAGTTGGTCCCCCCCTCGATCCTCTATGATTCCAATAATATCTGCCTTCACATATAAGTAATTGCATTGCACTCACATGGAATAGAAATGCTTGCACTAGTGGAGACTCTTTGTTTCCACAGGCAACTCCCAACACATCTGAATGTCATCACCTTAGATAACATGCTCACAGAGGGCCTCTTTATGGTTGTGATGTATGGGTTCCCCCTAAATGTCGATGAAGACCTCAATATTTTCAGAGCAGAGTACTCTCGACTTCCTGGGCGGTGATTAACTGAGTCCTAGTAATGTGCATGGTCTTTGGCCTCTCCATCATATCCTCCTTTGGCTCCCTAAATATTGTTAATGCAACAAGCTAGATTGGCTAAAAATTGAGTTGTACAAATTCCTAGATGTAATGTTTTGGTCTCCAAGAGACTAAGGCAGTTATGTAATCTCTTTTTGTTCAATTTGAGGCTCTCAGTGCACTGTTGTTATCTTTATATTTGTATTTGTATGGTTATGGCCGCTACCTGTAATCTTTTATTTAAGGCTCTCAGCAATTGCCGAGTTTTAATAAATGTAAGATCCTTTGTTCAACTTTTGCTCGATATAAGTTGACAATTTTTATATAACCTATTATTGGACATAAATGTACATTGTAATCTCTTTTGCTCAATTTTCACTTGGTAAATTGTACTTTTTCCATCATTTATATTTACTGCAACAAGGACTAAAATACCGAAAAAGGATTACAATTTCCGCTAAGATAACTCCAACGACCCCACCATTATGGTTGCAAGGAGATATATTTAGAAAAATATAATTAAACTTTCAAAAAATGCAATTGATGATATGGCCCTTGAGGGGTCCCCTTTAGGGGCAAGGGCCATATCAACATGCCATTTCTATCCAGTGGCATCCTGGATATTGTATAATGCACATAGATATGGCCCTTGCCCCTAAAGGTGACCCCTCAAGGGCTATATCGTCAATTGCATTTTGCTTGGTTGCACAACGAAATACATTTTCCTTGGTACACAAATATATAACTCCAAGAACCAGCATAGTGGCTTTCATAGATTTCCTCTCATAATACATAAAAATAGGTAATAGAGCTATAACTCCAAGAACCAGCGCGGTGGTCTATCCAAGACAACCTTGAATTTGGGTGATGACAAGTGGTCACGCCAGAGACTACATTGAGGCGATGCTCATAATGATAGATTGTGTCTCATTATTATGCCAAAAACTAGCGTGGTGGTCTCTCTAAGCCAACCTATGATTTGCATGGGTTGCAAGCAAAGAAGCAGCAAAAGGCTACATGATGACAGGTGGTCAGGCTAGAGACTGCACTGCAGTGGTGTTTAGAATGATAGATTGCATCTAATTATTATGGCAAGAACCAGCGCGGTGGTCTCTCCAAGCCAACCTTCAATTTTAATGATCTGCATGGGTGCGTGCCCAGTGACAGGTGGCAAAGCTACAGTAAAAGGCTGCACGATAATAACTGACTAGGTGGTATAGGCCAGAGATTATGCTGTGCTAAAGCAGTTCAGGGATGCCATGTGTTGAGCTATGTGGTGTTCTAAAAAAAATAAATTGCGTCTCATTATTATGGCAATGCGCCTTCATGACATCGAGAAAATTTTCGACAAGAGCACGGGTCCACATAAAATTCAAATATTCACCCAGAAGCGCATCGTGTCGCAGCCCCAAAATGGCCCTAAAAATAGTTTCGCGATTGGCTACACCCAAGCTAATGTTGACCCTACCATAAGTCATCAATAAGTTAAGCAACAAAGAAGGAACAAACCATTGGTCTAGCAAGACCTTGCATGCACTTGTAAATATAGATGAGTATGAAAAACAAAGTAGATGTACTCTTTCTATAGGTATGCAATGTGCATTTAGTCCATTGGATTGTATCTAGGGAGGAGAAGAGACATAGAGAAAAAGATACGAGAATGCAAGAAAGAATGCAAAAAGATACGAGAATGCAAAAATACAAAAAAGAGTGTGGAAATGAGAAAGGAATGTAGAAATATAGAAAACAATGTGGAAATATGAAAAAGAATGCGAAAATGCGAAAATTGCAAAAATGCGGGAAAGAGTGGAAATGCAAGAAGAATGCAGAAACATGGAAAAGAATGCAAAAATAAGGAAGAGAGTGTGGAAATGCGGCAACAACGTGGGATATAGAAAAGAATATAAAAATGCAAAAAAGAATGCCGAAGTGCAAAAAGAGTGTAGAAATGTGGGAAAGAGTGCAATGCGGAAAGAAATGAAAAATGTGGACAAGAATGAAAAAATGCAAAAAAGAATGCAAAAATGCGGAAAAGAGTGTGGAAATACATAAAGGATGTGGAAATGGAAAAACACATGTGGAAATGTGGAAAAGAGTAGGAAAGAGAAAAAGAGAGTAGGAGAAATAGAGAAAAAGAGTGGGAGAAATACAAAAACAGAGAGATGAGTAGGCGAAAGAGAGAAAAGAGAGAAAAAGAGAGACAAGTAGAAGAAGATAGGAAAAGAGAGGAAAAGCATAGGAGAAAGAGATAAAAAGAGAGACGAATAGGAGAAAGAGAGAAAAGAGATAAAGAGAGCAAAAGAGAGAAAAAGAGTAGGTGTGACAAGAGAGAAAAGAGTAGGAAGAATAGAGAAAAGAGAGGAAGAGAGCAAGAGAGAAAAGAGTAGGAAAGAGACAAAGAGAGAAAAGAGAGGAACTGTGGGGATTAAAGGTCACTGTGCCTTTACCCCGGTTATGTACAATACTCAAACACATATATAAATGAATGAAAAAGAAGATTAGGATGGTTCTGCACCCACCAAAACTTTTGTGGCTCTCTGTTTCTCTCTTTCCCTCTTCCGTTCTTGCTTCCGTTGAGAGCACTCTCAACTGGTATCAGAGCTCGGGTGATCTAGCTAAGCGTGCGTGAATGCTTGAAGCTCAACAGCTCTGTGGGAAGAAGGAGAAGCTCTGTGGGGAGCTTTGTGGGTGACTTTACTTGCATCCAAGTGTGCAGAGACCTTGGAGGAACCTTTGGAAAAGTCACTTTGGCTTTGCGAAGTGGTTTTTGAGAGCTTGTTAAGTGGTTTCAAAAAAAAAGTCGTTTTTTGAGCTTTTCCCTATTCCGTTCGATGACAGAGACTCCATATTGACTTGTAGAGGCAAGTATTGCTTGCTTTTGGTGTCTACTTCACTTTAGGAGCTTGGAAACACCTTCATTCTTGAATCTAGGATCATTTCATTGGATTTCTGACTCACTGTGTCAGTTTTTGCGTTTTTTGCCCGGGTGTTGGAACTGGGGGTTTCCATTTTTCGAGCAAAAACCCCCGAGCAATGAGCGGACAAAAAGTAGGAGGGGTCAAAATATATAGGCTCAAGTCATTTTTAGGGAGCAAAAAAATCCAAATTATTTCAAGGAATATGTAAGTAAATATGAAATACCAATAAATAGATATAGGTATAAATATACCTTTATATAATATACATATATAATGTCCAAGTGGTGACTTATTTTATCACTTTTCAAAATCCTTTCTTTTCCTTTCACCATTGGTTGGATCATGAAATTTTGAGCAAATATCCTCTTTATAGTTCCTCAAGATGACCTAAGAAAATAATATAATACTTTTTGAATAGACCCTCTAAGTGTATTTTTCTAGAGGAATATGGTTTGAAGAGCTTGCCCCCCAACCCTATTCTGCCGGCGAAATACCCTTGGAGAGCCTACGCAAAAGGGGTCATAACTTTTGCTCCTTATCTCAGATTGAGGAGCTGTAAAAAGGAAAAATGATCAAAATTTCATGATCTATGCAATGGTAGGCTTAAAATTATTCTTTTGATAGTTATAAAAGATAAAAAGTAAAAATTTCAAGATGTATATGAGAGTTACAACTTCTCCCTAATTCATATTATGGTAGGAAGGAGTTCAATAGAGACCACATTTCCTTAAAAGTACTTAGGTTTGGAGAATTGGGAATATTTTGAAAATTCATTCCTTGCCTTCCCATATTTGATAATGTATTAGAGATTAATTTATGATCGATTATAATGGCCTCAAGTATGAGGTTTCCAATATCTTTTTCCTACTCATCCAAGGAATATGGTATACATTGTTATATGAGAGCTTCAAATATGGGATTGCTAAAGATTAGGGAAATTCTTTTAAATTGATTTAATTACCATAATCCTCAAAAGAGAGTATGGTAGGGAGGTATTTATAGGAGTTTCTAAAGTGTTCACTTTTTGTTCATATATAGATGATGCTCTCTAAAATGAGGGTTATAATGAAAAATAAGCAAGTATATGGTTCCATAAATGAGAAATTAAGAAAGAATTGTATATTCCTTTGAGAAATATACAAGCATGGTTGGTGTCAAAAATTATCGCTCGGACTTTTCTGCTCGTAGGTTTTTGCTTGGAAAGTGTGCACATCCTATTGGAACTCAAGTTTGGAGCAACCATTTGCAGATCTATCAGTTTCGGTGGACTCAAGAGATCCTAAAACTTCTATGTTGCTCATCATTCGCACTTCGGTGGAGTTTACAAACAGCTCTGTTTCCAAAAACGTTTTTCAGTTCGTGTGTTGGACCCAGTGATTGAGACCACAGTTTCCAAAACCGTCTGTCCCATTGCGTTCCGGATGCCCAAAAAACCCTACCTATCAGTTCTTACGCAATTCGGTGGAGGATTTTCAGAGTTATAGATCTCTGTGTATTCGATTTCGTCTCTCTGTTATGCATTTTTCATTCTAAGGTTTTGAAACCTTAGATTTATGCCACATGGTAGTGGAGAAGTGTTGACTCCCATTTCTTACTCATCGGTTGGGATTTTGGAGTTCTGGTAGAAGAGAGATATTTGCAGATTTTCTTGCTGAGTCCGATTATGCAATGGCGCCCATGTTTTTGAGGCATCTCAAGTTCTATTTTCATTAGTGGTCATTACCGTGGGACCATGATTTCTTGAGCATACCTTATGCAGATCACTCTGGTTGCAGTTTGTGCGCTCATTCGTGGTGTGCATTAGGTTGCAGTGGATGATTTATAGGCCATTTGGAAGCATTGTGGTCCTTATTGGATGCGCTGATAGGCCCAAATTGCCTTATGGGATGCTATTTTTTATGGACGCTTTGCACATGGATGCTATTTTATGCTAAGGGACAGCTTTGACACATTGCAGGTGATGCACTGATAGTGCTATGCTCTCTTGGATGAGATATTATTGATGCATATGCCAGTGGACAGTGTTTATGCTTGAGTCATTCGGCACTTATTGGCATTTTCTTTTGGGCCAGATTTGCTCATATGGATGCATATTATATGCACATGAGTCAGATGCATCTTTTGATGCTTTGAGCTTTGAGTTTTGGTGATATTTCACTCTACTGTGGCATACACATTTGGGTGCACCTGGTATTTGGTGTGATTCTCTCTTGCAGGCACTAGCATTTGGGATTTTGTTTCATTTGCATCATGGCATCCTCTTCCATGTCTAAAAAGGAGTTTTTCAGCATTAAAAAGTTTGATGGGACAAACTTTTCTTTGTGGAAAGAACAAATAAGGGATGTGCTTATTCAAAAGAAGCAGATTAAACCCTTGGCAGGGTTTGAAGCTAAGCTTGCAAATATGCCTGAGGATGATTGCAATGAGTTGGATGCATTAGCAAAGTCTACTATTAGACTTCATCTTGCAGAGTCAGTTTATTTCACAGTAGTAAATGAGCAGACTATGGAAGATTTGTGGAAGAAACTGTGTGCCACTTATGAGAAGGAAACTGCCTCTAATAAAGTTTACCTCATGAAGAGGTTGTTTGAGCTGTAGATGAAGGAAGGGGTCTTCTCACTTGAATGAATTCAATATCATTTTCAGCCAGCTTCAGGCCTTTGTTGGCTCTATGTTGAAGTTCCCAATGATAGTTGAGACCCTTGGAGAGGGAATTAACAATTTTCAGGACTGACCGTGATTGAAATGATGACTAAAGTGACTGTGCTATGACATGACACACTACCAAGTATGAAGATATGACCTAGAAAGAGTAGCATAATAATTGCTTAGCCATGTTGAATATGATTCCATTGCCATTGAACTTCTTAAGGATTTTACTATGTACATGCGCATAGTAGGTAGCTTGATTTACATGACTATCACCAGACCAGATTTGAGCTATGCTATGGGGTTGAGGAGTTAGTTTATGAAGGCACCGAGCAAGCCACAGTTGGATGCGGCTAGACGCATACTACAGTATGTGAAGTCCACATTGCATTATGGACTATTTTATGAAACTGGGTGTGAGTTAGAGGTACATGAGTACAAAGATGCTGACTGCCCGCTAGTAGTGTCTCAGACATGAGATCTACTAGTGGTTTTATGTTTTACCTTGGGAGTGCTGCCGTCAGTTGCTACAGCAAGAAGTAGCCAACAGTTGCCTTATTGAACACAGAGGCTCTCTCATTGTGTAAGATACATAAAAGAGGTGTACATACCATATCACAATGGGTACTCTACTAACCCTACAATACATAGGTGGCCATCTCACTATGCCACAACTATAGTAAAGAGACCAACTATCAATATAGCTATTATTCGATGGTGACACATCAGCCACGCATGCAATTAACCACGCCAATGACAAATGTGAAACGGTCACCCATGCGTTACATCATGAGGTGAGCTTGATATCTCAACAATTACTACAGTGACTCTAGCTAGTGGTTGTGCTAGGGAGTTGGCACTAGGCTCGAGGTTATATTGAACTATTGGAATTCATCTCCCCTCACTACATTTACACCATGAGGGGCATTGAGGACCTTGTTTGTGTCTTTCTTCTCCACAATAGGTACATGCCTGCTTATTTTTTGTCTTGGTTGAGCTCCCCAGTTTGGATTCTGTTGCCTTCTAGGTGCCACATTGTTGAATCTTGGATTACCATGTGCTCCCACTCCCACTTGGTTGAACACGAGTGGTGGACCCTTTCCTTGGTAGGTGCTGCCCCTAAGCTTTTCAAATGCTCTTTGATGAGTTTTTCCAATTTAGAGTCTCCCTTAGAGCTCTCTTTCTTCTTGGCTTTAGCCTTATACTGCAGCCTTTTTGTCCTTATCTCTCTTCTTTACCATAAGTGGCTCCTAGGAAGACTTCAGTCGGAGATAAGGTAGCCAGAACATGGACTTTAGCTTCAGCTTCTTGAAGGGTGAAACTATGGATTGAGGTTGTAGAGAAAGTATTGCCACTGGGAACATAGTTGGAATTGTCATTGCGATCTCTAGAATGGTCAAGCAATGGATATCCTTCGATCTGAATTTTGGCTTTTGTTCGAGGTGAAGTGGATTCGTGCAATTCCATTATGCGAAAGTGGTCTGCCTTCTTCATTTGACATTTGCTACAAATTTCTCCATGAAGGTGTACAACTTTTTTGTTAGTGATGCATTTGTAAGAACTGCTTCTCAGTTCGTTGTCTGCCAAATGGAGGTCGAAGAGCAGTTGAAGCCGTCTTCAGCTTGTAGCTCGGATTACAGACAAAGCGTCATCGGATTACAGACAAAGCGTCATCGGACTACGTAGTTGATCTCTGTAGGATCACATTCTACGCCGAGTGAAGGTTTACTGAGGCATGTTTTTGCAAGAGAATCAGCACCTCACATTTTACATAATCTTCAGACTCGTGTATGTCCTTAAGAAGGCAACAAAAAAGTCACAGGCACCATTGTGGTGTCCCCTCTGGGGAAATGGCATGATCTCGGCCTTCTTCCAGAGTCTCCTTTCTCCATGAAGTGAGATTTTGGTATCGTTCATGGATCATGATTGAAAAATGTGTTCTGGGTAGAGTCATGGTCCTAGGACTCCTACTTACTTATGACTTAGCCTAGGTGCCAAAATACCCCTCAACACCTCTATTTATTTAAAGCAATGTGGAGGACATACCTTATGTTTATTCCATATCCCACATATTATTGAATATAGAATAAACATAATGTAAAGTTAAGGAATGAAAAGTGTGGTTCTCAACTTACCTTAAAATAAGATAAAATGTTTTTTGGTAAGACAAGATTAATTTGCCCCCTTAGAAATGAAAGGGTGGATAAAATATGGTATTATAAATTGGCCCCTTGGGAAATGAAGTGGTGATGTGAAGCGTGGGTATGGAGAAGGCCAAGAGACACATTGGTGTCTAAAAAATAATATTTTAATTTGGCGAGGAGAGGCAAAGACTCTTTTCTCCCTATAAATAAAGGGGTGCCTTCCTTGCATAATTTAATCAAGTCAAGGAGCTTTTGGAGTAGACGTTGGAAGATTCCCTAAGAGTATACAAGGCATGAAGCAACAAAGTGGAGCATGCTATCTCTTACACCTTGGAGAGTGCACCATTCCATACTTCAAGGTAGAAAATCATTACTCTTGCATTGCAGGGCCAATCTTCATTTTTCCCATGCTTCCTCCTTCACATTAGGCCAAAATTTTTAGCTCTTCCTATCCTCATGAAGGCTAAATAAGACGTTCCATGGCTCTCCTTCCCATACTGTCTTGTCGTCTCTATCTAGATATGCCTCTTGCTCTCCGTGTCTCAATCTCCAACTGGTGGGATGAAACCTGCATCTATTCAATGGCAATCCTCAATGCGTGTGAGACTCGTCTGTTCTCAAGATACTTGGGTCTAATGATGAAACTATCCTGGTATGCTCAAGAAATAATCATGATAGAACTGAGTCTTGGTGGGAAGCTCATGCTCTCCCCTCCAAGTTCGGGATGTGTGCATCTGAAGGAGATCTAGCCCTACGATACATTTGATCTCATCTTGTGAAGGAAGTAGTGAGGGTGGTGCATCTAGGCTGTACTGGAAAGGGAGGGAGCCGGTCCATCTGTAGTCCATGTCTGGTGAACCAAAGGGATACTCATGCATACCATCCAGTAGTATCTCCACTCTTTGTTAATCACATGGAGGATGCTAGGGCCAAGCTCGGAAGTCTCCATCATGGTAAGGCTCGGACTCGGTGAAGGAAAGTGATCGTCTAAAAGATGGCATCAATCTGGAGGGGTGTCATGGCAAACTCTGCCTGCATGATCTAATGAGGAACCAAAGGTTTACTGCGGATCATCCTAGATCCCATAATCACTTGAAGTCACTCAAACCTTGTCCACTTTGTTGTCGGGAGGTCGTAGCCCCAGAAAGGTGCTGCATACATGGCAGTCGATCTCACGAGTGTGTCAAAAAGCCAGCGCTTCGTAGGAGGGTTCTGGAAGTGTGCCTGAAAACACTGTCTCTCTAGTCATGCCAGAGCCCCCTATCCACGTCTAAGCCATGCTCTAGCTACTTGATGCATCCTGAAAACTGGTCCTGTGAGCACTGCTCCCAACTATGTGTAGGACTGTACTATCTCTACTAGATCTCCATGGTAGAAAAAACTGTGGTGATGCAGCATCGCTCGAGACATGTTGAAAATCATAACCTTGGTTTTCCCAAGGTTAACTGTCAAGTCTCCCTGCAGAACACCTCTAGAGCCTCCAGATGCCTCTGTACACCCTTTGTTGAAGATGATAGGAGGACAATATCATCTGCATATAATAAAATCTGTATCATCAAATTAGTCAGCAGTGATCCCTCTCCTCCTAGTTGGTCAATGAAAGTGGTGATCTTATCTATATAGTGCCCAAAAAGAGTCAGTGAAAAGGGGCATCCTTGTTTGACACAAATGGTGCTGTCCACCCAATCTAACAAGCCTCTCGGGGCATGAACTCTCCCTCTGACATACTCATAAAGGCTCATGACTCCCCAAATCAGAGTCTCTTGATCATGCGAGAATGTGGCACTGTGTTAAAGGCTTTTCGAAAGTCAACAGAACATGCATAAACTTTCTGACGTCTCAATCTTGCCTCTTCAATCACAGTCCTCAAAGTGCAACTACATATTAGGACACCTATGTCACAACATGCGAGACAGGCAATCACACTTATGAGGACGAGATCACATAGTCCAAGGATAGGATCTGGGGGATGGATGGGTATTGAAGTAACTAAAAGAAGGACTTGCACTGTATGTGATCTAAATGTGCCTAAAATGGAAGAACACTTAGCACTAGTATGCCTGAGATACACACATATAAGGGCTAATTTCAAAGAGTTGATTCAAGAATGTACTTGTCTACAACACCTCCTGGTCAAGGCCAACACCAACCTTAGGTATTTATTTTGCATGGCTCCTAGAGCAACGAGAGCAACTAATACGTAACACATGCAAACTCGAGAGGATTTGCAGGTCACTTGAGCCCATTTATTTGGGATAGGCCAAGTATGGATGTAGCATTCTCTCTGATGGATAGATAGAAAGAAAGAAAGAATATTAAAAGTCTTAGGAAGAGGAGAATTATCATACCTCAATGTGCAGTGGATGCCGCGAAGGTTACAATAGGCCGCTTCATTTACCAACACATCTGCTAAGCAATCATTGAAGTCAATTTTTACACGTGTGTGTTGGGATACTGTTGGAGACAACATATGATCTTCTGCCATTATCATTGTATGGGTTACATAGGCATATGGGACATAGGAGTCATCTAGGAGATGATTGAGGAATCTAGGCCTATGACTGTGGATCTGGATTCCTATGCATCTGACCTCACATGTGATGTCACCAGTTATATGGTTCATGCCTATAAATCATTGGTACCATGAATAAAGCAGTTGCTCATTTGCCTCCTGTCTACCATATGATCTTGCCTCATCATGCTTCCATTGCCATTCCAACATATGGTATCAGAGCAAGATAGACCTTCTATTGTCACGTCGCGTGGGAGAAGCTTCAATTTTGACTGTAAAAAGGCTGAATACTCCTCGAATCCTCAACCATTTGAGCTCAAAATCTATGAGCAAGAGGGTCTAGAAGGCGTTGCCCACGCTATGCTGACAAGAATTTGAGAATAGAGTACTGCTGCTCCTAAATTTGACAAATTTTTGCCCAGCAAAGAAGACGTCAGCACAACGAATAGAAGGAGAATTTCACAGATCGAAACAGTTAGAAGGAGCGCCCTGGAGAGAGGAATCTGTGGCTGAAAGGGCTCAAGAAGTTAATAGTTAGATATGACAATTTCGAGGCTGCAAGCTCAGGCTGATTTGGGGGAGAAAGGAAGAGACATGGAAGAGGTGGAAGAAAGTGATCAGGAAGAGGCTAGGTGCTAGACTAGGCTCATGGAGGTCTATCCTCCTCTGATACCATATGTTGGAATGGCAATGGAAGCATGATGAGGCAAGATCATATGGTAAACAGGAGGCACAAGATGGTGGCAAATGAGCAACTGCTTTATTCATGGTACCAATGATTTATAGGCATGAACCATACAACTGGTGACATCACATGTGAGGTCAGATGCATAGGAATCCAGATCCACAATCATAGGCCTAGATTCCTCAATCATCTCCTAGAATATCTCACCCATGTGGATGGCTACCAACCTGTAACATCATTAGTGACTCTACTGCATGACACATCATCTAGGCATGCTGGCTATGACTCCTATGTCCCATATGCCTATGTAACCCATACAATGATAATGGCAGAAGATCATATGTTGTCTCCAACAATATCCCAACACACACGTGTAAAAATTGACTTCAATGATTGCTTAGCAGATGTGTTGGTAAATGAAGCGGCCAATTGTAGCCTTCAAGGCATCCACTGCGCATCGAGGTATGATACTTCTCCTCTTCCGAAGACTTTTAATATTCTTTCTTTCTTTCTATCTATCCATCAGAGAGGATGCTACATCCATACTTGGCCTATCCCAAATAAATGGGCTCAAGTGATCTCCAAATCCTCTCCTCCGTTGGCATAGCTCACTCCACTACCACTTGCTGCTAGACGATCGGGCATGAGAATTTCTTCCTCAAGTTGTTATTGGTGAAGAGATTGGGTTGTCCTTGTATTCTCCACTTGCAAAATAGAGTTTTCTCGAATCATCTCAATTAGCAATGGTTGTGAAAATGGATGGACACCCGTAGATTCCACCTCCTCCCAACTTTTCCATGTGATAAAGCACTCGAGTGATGGTGCTATTCCCTTCAAAGCCACAATAGCGGCACTTCCAATGCTTCCCCCCTCGAGGAGGGTCGAAGGACTATAGTGAAATGATTCCATGCTGGATTGGGAGCCCTAGGCATGATGGATTATGAGGATGAATGATGGAAGGGGGTGGACCTAATGGATCATCGATAATGGAAGGGAGAGAGAATCTCGAGAGAGAGGCCCCAGAGTGAGAGCTTGAGAGAGAGGGTGAGATATTTAGATAGATAGATATTTCTATTGTCCACAGGGAGGCAAAATGGCCCATGGGACCAAAAACAAAACTTGATACAACTAGGTGTCCCCTGTCTGGGGGGTGCTACTTATTAGCTGCTCTCGGTGCTCTAGGAGCCATGCAAAATAAATACCTAAGGTTGGTGTTGGCCTTGACCAAGAGGTGTTGTAGACAAGTACATTCTTGAATCAACTCTCTGAAATCAGCCCTTATATGTGTGTATATCAGGCATACTAGTGCTAAGTGTTCTTCCATTTCAGGCACATTTAGATCACATACAGTGCAAGTCCTTCTTTTAGTTACTTCAATACCCATCCATCCCCCAGATCCTATCCTTGGACTATGTGATCTCGTCCTCATAAGTGTGATTGCCCGTCTCGCACGTTGTGACATAGGTGTCCTGATATGTAGTTGGGCTTCGGGTTTGCATGTGGTGTATGAATTCCAATACTCAGGATTTATGTGCTCAACATAGTATTCAAATTTGGATCTATGTTTTGATGTCCTCCACTTGTTATGAAGACCCTCTAGTAGTGCATTTTGGAAGTCAATTTGGCCCAACTCCATGTCCCTTGCTGCCATATTCAAGTAGTTTGCTACTCCCCATTTCGAGAACCGTTTTCTTGTGTCTTGCACCCAACTTGATGATAAGAGTTTATTCTTGTGTGTCTTTTGGGGTTTGGACCCCACTTCCCATGCTATCAAAGGTAGGCGGTGTCATGGCATATTAGCTTTGTATAATTGAATTAATTTTTTCTCATTTAATAATTATCTCCTTTATATATTTAATAAAATTTAATGATTTAATAATGAGAATAGAAGAGTTGGTCATCCCAACATAGAGGTGGTGTAAAGATACACCATTTGTACTAAAGGATGGATAGAAAATATTTTCCTATGCTTATGAATCTCTTTTAGAGTCTTCAAACTATGTCCTTCTAAAATGTATCGAGCTTTTTCACATGTGATTTAATAATGAGAATACAAGAGTTGTTCATACCAACATAGAGGTGGTGTAAAGATACACCATTTGTACTAAAGGATGGGTAGAAAATCTTGTCCTATGCTTCTGAATCTCTTTTAGAGCCTTCAAACTATGTCCTTTTGAAATGTATCGAGTCTTTTCACATGATATTTGATATGAGTGTGGCTACAATCTGAAAAAGTCATGCATTAGCAATAAAAAGATTAGCAAAGTAAAAATTATTAAACTTTACTTCAACCAAACTTATATTCTTCATAATTCTCCTCATCTTCATGACTTTTTCTCTGCTAAAGTTGTACACTCAGTCTCTGAAACCTTACAAACCCATAAAAAATAAAAATCCAAATAATTATTTTAAAAAAACTATTATTTCTAAGTACAAAATCAATTCTCCAGTTTATATATAATAATATATTATAAATAAAAATCGATAACAACAATATTTATCCCTATACACCCTAAACCCTAAACCCTAAACCCTCAAATTCAATATGAAATTGAGAAAAAAAAAATATTGAGATTTATTTCTTGAAAAACCCTAAATTTTTTGTGTAAAGTGAGCTCCAAAATGTAAATATGAAAACATGTTTTTAAAAGCCCTTATTTTTTCTCCAAAAATGATTTTTACATCCATATATCGAACAATGTCTCTAAATACGTTTTGAGCGTTTGTCAAACCTTAAAATAATTTATTGATTTTAACAACTTTTCACCACATGCCACACATTAGGGAAGGAGGAGAATTTGTAGAATTTGACAATTTTTTTGTTTTTTTCCAAATGTTCCCCTCACCCTTTGGAGAAATTTGTCAAGGTTTTGAGTCTTTTTAAAAAAGTTGAAATTATGCAAAGCAACTTTGAGCTTTTTCCCAGATGTGGCGGTCCCTCTTGGAAGAAGACATAAGCTCGAATTTGAGTTTTTTTTGTGGAAATGTGACATCTGCATTTTTTTGTAAAACAATTGAGAATCAAGCTACATGTGATTTTGAAGATGTGGATCTTGGAGAGCATTAATAAAGTAGCATGCTTTGAGTTTTTTCAAAAAATAGCCACATGACTAAAAGGAAGATGTGGCAAATGCCACATCTGAGTTTTTTTTTTGAAAAAGTGTCACATGAAGAATTGGAAGATGTGGCGGTCGCCACATCTTGAGACCAATAAAATTAGACCTTCATTTGGAAGTTTTTGCCGAATCTTGCTATAGCTTAAAAGCATGCAAGGAACTGTCACGGGACCAAATGCGAGGAAGAGAAGAGGAATAGCTTCTTATATAAAATGAAACCCTAAAAAACAAAAAAATTCAGGACATCCTGACGCAAATTCAGGAATTATTGAGCAAGGGGCTGATTCAGCCAGCTCGTCGCCCTTCTGTTCACCTGTGCTTTTGGTACAGAAGAAGGATGGCACATTTAGAATATGTGTGGATTACGGCGCATTGAATAAAATGACCATCAAAAATAGATTCCCGATACCTCGGATTGATGATGTTTTGGATCAGCTGAATGGAGCAGCTATCTTTAGCAGGATTGATTTAAAAAGTGGATATCACCAGATTCGGATCAAGCCACAAGATGTGCCAAAGACTGTATTTCGCACTACCTTTGGGTTGTATGAATACCTGGTTATGCCTTTTGGGTTGACAAATGCCCTAGCCACATTCAATAGAATGATGGGTAGAATCTTCCGTCAGTATCGCTATTTCACTGGTACATTCTTTAATGACATTCTGGTATTTTCCAAGATGGAAGAAGAGCATAATTTAAGGCACTTAGAAGTTGTGTTCCAGGAACTACGGACACATCAGCATCTGATTAATTCCAAGAAGAGTGAATTCTTCATGGAAGAAATCCACTATCTCGAACACATTATCTCCAAAGAGGGGATTAGAATGGATCCTGCAAAGATAAGAGTAATACAGGATTGGCCAGAGCTCAAAACGGTACAGGAAGTACCCAGCTTTTTAGGCCTATGCTTTTATTACAGAAGGTTCATCCGACACTTTGCTGAGATTGCAGCACCATTACATGACTTGACGAAAAAGAATTCAGTTTTCAAATGAGGAGAAAGCCAAAAGTCAGCTTTTCATACACTGAAGGAAAAGTTGACTACGGAGCCCATACTGGTAGTCCCTGACTTATATAAGTCATTTGAGGTACATTGTGATGCATGTGGGGATTGCATTGGGGCTGCTCTCCATCAGGAAGGACATGTAGTGGCATTTGAGAGCCGGAGATTGCAAAATGCTAAGAAATAGACGGGAATCTATGAAAAAGAGTTACTGGCTGTAATTCATGCATTAACCACCTGGAAGCACTATCTCTTGGGTGCAGATTTTACTGTGAGGACGGATAATCAGAGTCTAAGATACTTCCTTACTCAGACAAAGATATCTGAGAAGCACATGCGGTGGGCTAATATGCTGTCCATGTATCATTTTCAGATCATATCTACCCCAGGGACTCAGAATAAAGTGGCAGATGCTTTGGCCAGGAGGCCATAGATTAGCAATGTGACCATTGCATATCATCAGGACTTAGCAGAGATGAGAGAACAGTATGCCACTGATTCTGATTTTAAGGAAGTATGGCAGCAAATGCAGGAAGGACTATCCTCAAGTCAGTATTCAGTCAAAGAAGGATATCTAATGAAAGATGACTGTTTATGCGTGACCTAAGAGATGAGGCAAAAGATTCTAGATGAGTGCGATGCACCGTCTTATGCTGGGCACAGAGGAATTGCAGCCACTACTAAGGCAATAGGGAGGTACTTTTTTTGGCCAGCCATGCGCAAAGACATACTTCAGTATGTAACAGAATGCCTAACATGTCAGAAAGTGAAGTATGACAGACACAAGACACTTGGCCTATTGATGCCTCTACCGATCCCACAGGCACCGTGGGAAAGTATTGCAATGGACTTTATTTTTGAGTTGCCAACTACGAGAAATGGGAATGATGGTGTCTGGACCATCATAGACAGATTCAGTAAGCAAGCCCATTTCCTGCCTGTCAAGAAGACAATTAAGGCAGATCACATGGCAAAAGTCTTTTTGGCACAGATCTTCAAGCACCATGGGATGCCAATGTCCATTGTGAGTGACCGTGAC
This sequence comes from Dipteris shenzhenensis, assembly GCF_047967505.1. Taxonomy (NCBI): domain Eukaryota; kingdom Viridiplantae; phylum Streptophyta; class Polypodiopsida; order Gleicheniales; family Dipteridaceae; genus Dipteris; species Dipteris shenzhenensis. The sequence goes on along the minus strand of NC_141626.1, from coordinate 43,515,644 downwards.
CCCAGAATGACCAGCCTATTTTGGAGAGCGTTGTTTGACAACATGGGGACAAAGCTGGACTTTTCTTCTACATTTCATCCCTAGACAGACCATCAAAGTGAGATAGCAAACTCAACAGTATTGGATATGTTGAAATGCTATGTGGTTGAGCGGAAAGCAGAGTGGGAAAAGTATCTCCCACTAGTGGAGTTTGCATATAATAATACAGTGCATTCGTCCACAGGAAAAGCACCCTTTGAGATCATCTATGGGAAGGTGATTCTCCCACCTATCCTCAAGACAAAAGATGAGATATTTGCAGCAGATGAGTATGTTAGAGATCTTGAGACAGCATTTACTCAGGTACGGACAGCCATTGAAAGGTCTCAAGAGAAGCATAAAAAGGCTGCAGATAAGCATAGAAGACAAATGGATCTCAAGCAGGGGGATTGGGTACTTCTAAAGTTTGAAAAGGCTAGACTCCGCAAGAGGAAAGGCAAGGGAAAAGTATATGTAAAGTTCTCACTCAGAAACTATGGTCCTTTCAGGATTTCTGAGGTTATCAATGAAGTTGCCTTCAGGTTGGAGTTGCCTGCGCATTGGCAGATACATAATGCATTTCACATTAGCCTTTTGAAGAAGTACCAAGGACCAGAACTAGTGGATCTAGTTTTGGAAGACCCACCAGAGGTGGAAGAGTTGGAGGAGATCCTCCAACCTGAGCAGATTGTGTACCATATTGTACATAAGGGCCCTAATGGTGAGAAGAAATTCAGATTTCTTGTAAAATTTAAAAATTATTATGCTCTGAATGCCAAGTGGATGGATGAGGACATGTTGTCTACCCACCCCAGCTATTGGATGTATATAAGGAGGGTTTTCGGTTGAGGACAACTGATTAGAAGCCGAGGGGATGTCACCATTTATTGATATCCCAAGGTTAATAAAGTGGTTTGACCAAGTTTTGACTAAGTTTGACTTTGGTCAAAGGATATTTTTAATGGTCAAAGTAATGTTGACTTTTAATTAATGATTTAATTAAAGTCAGAGAACTCGGAGGATTCCGAAAGACTTAGAGGATTCTAAGTATAAAAGGGGAGGATTCCCAGGAAGCATATTTAATGTGCTAGTGACCCAGTCAAAGTCAAAATGACCCAGTCAAAGTCAAAACAACTTGGAGGATTCCAGGAAGTGGGGCACTAGACCCAAGTGGTTTAAATTCCAGGAAATCCAGAAGAAAAAGGAATGGGACCCGGACCCAAGTGGTTTGATTCCAGAAATCCGGAAAGGAAAATAAAAAGAGGCATTGGACCCTAGTGGTTGAAATTCCAGGAAATCCAAAAGAATAAAGAATGGGGCCCGGCCCAAGTGGTTAAATCTAGAAATCCGGAAAAGTTAATGGAAACCGGCCCAAGGGATTGATATTAAATCATCCAGAAACTCGGTGTGACTTCGGTCAAAGGAATTTACCTCGGTCAAAGGTCTTTGACCTCAACCAAAGAGGTTTAACCTTGGTCAAAGTGGGTTGACTTTGGGTCAACCAAGTAATTAATAATGTGTACACATATATGTGTGGGGACGCCCACTGTGACTAGGATTAGTCGGGTTTATTATTTTAAAGGTGCATGCAAGGCTAACAATTAATGTGCGCTCGTTGTGGTGCCATTAGTATTGTTACAGGTACTCGGGTGAATTAATAAGGATTCTAAAGAGCGGGACCCACGCACCGGCTTGCCAAGGCTCATGTGACCAGTGTGTGTGCGGCAGCTAGCTAGGTGGCTTGTACCTAGCAGTTAGCGGCTATTGTGTGCCAGTTACTATTTTTAGAGGGCTGAGATAAGTCTCACCTCTTGTAATGATGCTAGTTAGTTCTAGTTCTCAGTTCTTGAATTTGGCTACAGCTGCCTCTGGGAGAGCAGTTGCCCTGGATCCTAGTGGGTTTTCAAATGTATGCTGTGTATGAAGAAAAAAAGAGCAGGGAAAAGAAACAAAAATTATAAACGTGCTGCAGTTTGTGAATCTCTGTCTGTATAATCTGAGAAAGGAACAGCCGTACCGCATATATATATGTGTGTGCGCTTTTTTTCTGATTTCTGCAGTGCTGCTGCTGCTTCCTCAGACATGGCGGGTCGTGGTAAAGCTGCCGGTAAGAAGGCCGTCTCTCGTAGTTCCAAAGTAGGTCTCCAATTCCCTGTTGGTCGCATCGCTCGCTTCCTTAAATCCGGCAAGTATGCCGAACACGTCGGTGCTGGTGCCCTCGTCTACCTTGCCGCTGTTCTTGAGACCTTACCGCAGAGGTGCTCGAATTGGCGGGAAACGCTTCCAGGGATAACAAGAAGACCCACATCGTGCCCCGCCATATCCAGTTGGCCGTCAGGAACGACGAAGAATTGAGCAAGCTTCTTGGTCATGTCACTATTTCTAGCGGTGGCGTCCTGCCAAATATTCATTCCGTTCTTCTACCGAAAAAACCCTCCTCATCCAAGGGAGCTTCCGCGGCAGAGGAGTAGCTTTCTTTTTCTCGAATGGGATTTGCATACGATCATATATTAGTAAACAGTAAATTGTCACATACGCTGCACAGCAAAACTATAGGAGACTGATTGCTTCAACGACGCCCACGAATGTACAAAATTCACGTGATGGAAATTCAAGGAGGTCGACTTGTCAAGTTCTGAGATTTTGGAGATAGTGATCTTTGTTAGTTTGTTACATTGATTACCTTTGGATGTCCGGTTCCTGTTCCCTATGATGAAGTGCTTCAGTCGCATAACGCCGATCAAAATTATTCACTGCATGCAGGTTACTCTCAACTCGGCAATGTAAACTTGTCATTTGCAAAAAAAAAGTGAGTGTGTATATATATATATGTATATTTATTTAATATATATATATATATATATAAGGGAATTGGAGATGTATGTACGTACGTACGTACATGCGTATATATATATATATATATACACACACACACACACACACACACACACATCACTGATGCATTGCCAGTGATGATGTGCACCACATAGTCTTGCTTGACCTACAAGTTAACAACCCAAGGTACGCAACGAATTAGAATTTCCTACTATGAGTCTATGTCACATGTATATACTACTATGATCTTATATCACATTGTTGGAATGGCAATGGAAGCATGATGAGGCAAGATCACATGGTAGACAGAAGGCACAAGATGGTGGCAAATGAGCAACTGCTTTATTCATGGTACCAATGATTTACAGGCATGAGCCATACAACTGGTGACGTCACATGTGAGGTCAAATCCATAGGAATGCAGATCCACAATCATAGGCATAGATTCCTCAATCTTCTCCTAGAATAGCTCACCCATGTGGATGGCTACCAACCTGTTACATCATCAGTGACTCTACTACATGACACATCATCTAGGACACACCCTGGCTATGACTCCTATGTCCCATATGACTATGTAACGCATACAATGATAATGGCATGAGATCATATGTAGTCCCCAATAATAGCTCACCCCTGTGGATGGCTACCAACCTATTACATCATCAGTGACTCTACTACATGACACATCATCTCATGTAGTCCCCAATAATATCCCAACAATCCCGCCTACAACAAATGTTCGAATGCCTTTAACGTGTTTGGGGCTCTTTGATGATGGCAGTTAGTCTCTTGAGTTCCTTCTTTAAGGTGCAGATTTCTTTCATGCATTGGTTCTGCAGGGCGGTTTGAATTTGTTCATTGTGCGTGGTAAGGGCTTCTCACATGAGTTTCAAGATGTCGTGAGTACATTCCCATGCTTGTTGATTTTTAATCTGTGATTTCTGTGGCCATCTGTCCAATAACCCCTGTAAGTCTTTTTGCACAGTTCAGGATGCCATGTTAGAGAGATAATTGTGCCTTTGCAATGTTCCTTCTTTTCAAATTGCTGCAATGTTTTTCCAGCGATGCTTCTGATGATTTTCTGATTTTGGAGTAATGCTGATTTTGATTTCTGATTTCTGATTTTGCAGTAGTGCACTTAAGAAAGAGAGGGAGGATGAGGGAAGAGAGAGGTGAAATGATAGGCAGCGAGGAGAGAGGAATTAAAAATAAAGAGAAGAAAAAAGGAAAAAAAAGCAGCAAAAGGTGCGCAGAGATGGGGTAGAGAGATAAGAGGGGCATCGTGAAGAACAGTGAAGACAGAGAAAACAGCGTGGAGACAGAAAAGGGGAAAGTCTAGGGTTGCTTTTTGCTAGCAGGAGAGAGAGAGAGAGAGAGAGAGAGAGAGAGAGAGAGAGAGATGCTTGATGTGAGATTGAATGTAAGATGTCTGAAAAGCTAAGTGGATGATGTTGCCAGCATTTGCAGAAGATGATCATCAGGTAAAGAGTTCCAAGGGCAGGAAATTTCGGATCTTTAAGCGATTTGGGAAAATTTCCAAGGCAAAGGAGCATCTGGAGAGATGCAATCAAAGTGATAGAGAAGAACAATGGGAAGAAGAAGAGAGAGAAGAGGAGAAAGAAGGAGAAAGAGTACTCAGAAAGGGTGTAAGAAAGAATACTCAGAAAGACAAGACAGCACAAAAGAGACTCATGAGGGATTTAGAACAAAGGCAGACAGCAAAGAAGAAAAAAAAAGAAGACCCTTTTGAAGTACCTCCCAGCTGCATGAAGCTTGATACCTTTCAGTTGAAGAACCCTTTTCTGGTTGTTGTGACATCAAAACAATATGAGCAGCTTGAAGGTATGCTTGTGAATATGATTCTCCTTACTCGTTTTGAGAGCATGTGGATTTGGATTGAAGTTTTGTGTTGCATGGACCTTAAAGAGTTGGCGAAATATCTAAATGATGTAATGCAAGAACTGTTGCATGGGTGACAAACAGGGGGCTAGCATGTGCATATGAGGACGACCTTCCAGGTAGTATAGCCATCAAGAGTCTCGCATGACACTATGACCTATGGGAGGACACCAGATTACTCCTCAGCTACATGTCCCAGGACAATGCATAAGATGGGGGGTGATCAGCAGTATCATTGCATGGTGTGTGAGGTGCAAAGAGGCTATAGAGCAAAACAGCACCCTCCCAGCGGAGACATGGGTCAAAAGATGGGAGGTGATCAGCAGGATCATTGCATGGCACATCTGGTGTGCAAGGTGCAGAGAGGCTGTAGAGCAAAAGACAATCCTCCCAGCAGAGACTATCAGAGCCATCATTCACACCTTTTGCGGACAGTGATAGTGGATACAGGGTGACTTAGATCAGATGAGGGAGCTCTCCTACCAGCTCCAGCTTAGGGACATGCAGAGGCTTTCCTCAAATTTGGGAGCCAGGTACCTTCCTCATCTGGAGAGGTCATTAGATTCAGTGGCAGTATAGGCTGCTGGTGTGATTGCATTTATTGTATGCAGTAGTACCTACATAGGCTGCTACTTACGAGGTTCCTCCCTTTTTTTGGGATCCATGAGGTATACATCCCTGCTACCCGTTTTTGGGATTTGTAGCCTCAAAGGGGTGCTTCTCTTTAACTAATAGAAGGATATGTTTTTGGGAAAAAAAGAACTGCTGCAGTCCTATCTGACGACCTTAGCTAGAATCATTTCCAAGGAGGGTAATTGGCCTCCAATTTGGCAATGAGCAATAAGATGTATGAGGCGCTCATTACAGTACTTTGGGTCGGCCTCATGCAGAAGGCTTATAGTCAGATGAAAACCATCAAGAACATGATTGCATGCAGCCTAGGAGCCTTGGTGTCACACTCGCAGGCATGAGCAGAGAGCAGCTTTCTCCCTTGGGGCTTGCGTTTGGGCTCCCAAGGCCTTCTTCTACTGTTTGCACACACTCCCCTGGATTTCTACCTCTTGTTTGTGCCAGGGGCACTTAGGTTTTGGCTGCCAGCATTCTGGTCGGTCCTTTAGAGCTGCATTTTGTCCCCACGACTGACTGTTCCTGATGCACCTTCTGTCGGAGACCCTTCTTCATTGCTGGTGCTGTTTGGGGCCCGAGTTTCAGGTTGCCATTGCTGGTTGGTGACTCTCAAGCCCGCCTTTTGGGCGTGGGATCATATTTACAGCAGCCTGGGGCTCTTTCTAGCTGTCCAGGATAGTTTTGCGACAGCTCAGTATGTGGTTCCCACCTCGGTAACCGGTGGGTGCCTACACCGGTTCCGTGTAGGCACCCACCAGGCCATGCTTATTTGGACACCTTCCTTGACATGAGGACACAAAGTTTCAGACCAGCAGTAGGCATGTCGTCATTTAGATTCCTGATGATTTTGGTGTTGATGCGTAGCGTGCCATGATGCATGTCTCTGCCATTGGAGGTGTGACCCACTGTTCAGACGCGACCCATGCCAATGCAGATGATGACTCCCATGTGCTAGAGGCTCTTCTAGGCTCTCCTCTGTCATCATCCAAAAATCAGACTTAGATGGCCACATTGCATCATGTTGGTCTTTTGATAGAGGAGGCATCAGACAGGTCAAGAGCCTTATCAAAAACTTTCTTTGGTTAGGACTTGATGGCTGCATGCATGTAGGGGCATGTCATGCTTGGGAAACATTGGTTCATCCCAAGTTTGAAGGGGGTTATAAGATCCTAGACCTTGAAATGCAATGCAAGGCACTTATGTGTAAGCATATATTCAAGGGTTTACTCCTTGGAAAAGCCTTGTCTTCTTAATGAGTTCTTGAAATGTATTCCTATGAAGGGTACCAACTGGCAGGAGACAATAAAGTTCTTATTTTCTGATTGTGATACCATTGTCTAGAAGCCTTCTAACGCATCTAGGGTTAGGAAGTGGGACATGGAGAGCTCATTTGGCTAGGGATAGCAGGCAGGATGGATCTATATTGATCAGCTTTTGCTTTTTCTTTTTTAGGTTCTTTTTGCTGACCAGGGGTACTTGTGATTGCTATGGGGTTCGGGCAACACAGTCAGTAGTATGCAAAGTGGAGGGCTTGTTGCCACTTATACCCTGGTATGAGCCGTGTAGGCTAGATAGTTATAGTTCTAGTCTTTTTATTCCTATGACTATTAAGTCATTTATTGCCTAAGACAGTTGGGTTAGCTAGGACACTTAGTCCTCACCCTAACCTAGGGTACTTCATGTATGTGGCCTCCATTCTTTTAGATTTAATCTATTCAGTTGTGGATCTATCTTTGTGAGTGTGTCGATCTTTTTCTCCTCCCAATAGTGGTATCAGAGCTGGTTATTGCTCTTGCCCTGTCAAGGGTCTTCTCAAGGCTTCATTCTTTTCGTGAAGAACTGCTGGTCGATTTTTTCTCTCCACAGGTCGACATCTACAGGAGCAGGTCTGCACATTCAGCAAGTCGGCTGCTCCCTATTTGTCACCATTCCTTAGGCATTGGCTGCTACAAAGTGCCACCCTTATCCCCTCCATTCCTGCTGTGATTCTGCCGCTTCAAATCAGCAAATCGTCGCCATATCTGAGCTTATCTCGACTGAGCTGGAGTTCCTTTGCTGCTGTTTAGAGCCGCCCTCTCTGGCTGGGTCTTATCTACTGCAGCTCGCTGCCTTTAATCACATCTTTGCTGCTGTTTAGAGCCGCCCTTCTTGGCTGGGTTTAGGGTATATGATGGGTCACATCCCAACACCCCCTTGGTCCTCAACATGGCTGTAAAAAGCAAGAGGATCCCAAAGAGGTTTGTATGAATTGGCTTGTTACAAAGGGTCGAATCCATTCTAAGCAATTGATTTTTCTAAGCTTTCATTTGCATTTCCAGGATCTCACGACCAAGTCTCTTCTATTTGATTCACTCGTTTGTCCAGCCGGGATGTATGGTAGTCCTTTCTAGGGGCCAGACCTCTCGGAGACAGATTGGTCACGCATAGAGAGACTTCAGGTTCTACTTCTTGCTCGGATGATCCATAGCAAGCCATCGGTCCCACATCAGATCATACTCGTAGAGTTTGCGGCTACCCCTTTGCAGCTCGATGCAGTTTTTCAAGTGGTCACTTATCTCCATCGAGTCAGGGACTTGGGTACCACGACAGTCGGACGCTGCAAATTACCATGGCGAGCATTGACCTCGTCTATGGCACTGGAGGCAGAGGGGGATCAGAGATGCTGGTATGCTCGGACATGTAGATGGTTTGCAGACAAGTGGTTACAGATGGATAGACTTCCACCATTTCAGTATAGCCTTGAGGCCCCTTCTAGTATGCTTGCCTCCCGGGAGGTGAACCAACTCATCAAAAAGGATCTTCTGCAGCTCCATACATATCGGACTTGGTTAGCATCTACTAAGCTTTCGGTTAAACTCAGCCCCTACAAGGATCACTACTTACTGATCTCGGAGGAGGGGTTTACCGTACAGCCGGGTTACATCCAGATACATCTCTCACATGCCTTGAGGATCGCGATTGGCCAGTTCCGGGTATCTTCACACAGGCTACGGATTGAGACAGGGCGTGCAAAGGGCATTCCACGAGAGAGACGGATTTGTACTCTATGACATGCAGGAGGCCAATTCCGGGTATCTTCACACAGGCTACGGATTGAGACAGGGCGTGCAGAGGGCATTCCACGAGAGATGGATTTGTACTCTATGTGACATGCAGGAGACAAAGACAGAGGACCACTTTGTGTTCTCAGATGCCTTGTATACTACGAGATCTAGGGGCGACACCACTGTTTATTTAGTCGCGGTCCCGGTCCACTCAGGGATTTCTTGGCACATCCAAATCAGCGACGGGTGGCCACCTTTCTTCTTGAGGCTCAGAGACATAGAGACCAGCTTATCCGAGCACAAAGGAGATTACAAGAGGCACCAGCACAGGCCAGTCAGAGTACGATCACGGATGTCTTCCACGATGACCCGAGCCAGGGACAGAGAGGGACTAGACGTAGCAGAGAGCCAGAGTGCACGACTTGACAGATCCGATCTCAGGTGGATACATCCATGAGTACTGCAGACATATCGTCCTTTTTCCACGAGGGGAGAGAGACCACTGGGGTGACGCTAGCATTGGTCAGATGACAAGCCACACTACAGGGACTACAGAGGAGGAGGGAACGACCCGCACTGCTAGGACATCAGGAGTGACCCATTACTGGTTTCTTCTCTCGACATCAGCCTCCGCCAAATCCAGAGCCATTATCAGCTGAGATCCTCATGTCTATACTCAGCCGCCCTGTGGAGTTGGTCTCGCAGACAGCATACATAGGTCCTACATCTCAAACGGACAGTGGACTACCGATTGATAGATGACCAGGAGATTTTCCTTGTGTCCGTTCCCTCTCTCGCATTGCAATGGCGTGATGGATGTATTTCATTTCATTTCTTTCACTTTTTCTTGTCAGAGACATCAACCTTGGGCATGGGTGCCCGTTTAGTGATCCCACCCCGTAGCTATCATTGTACTTGGTCTTTTTCAGTCTCATAGACCCCTCGGTCTTTCGTAGACGTTAATAAGCTTTCTTTCTTTCTTTCTTTCCAAATATCTACCCCATGTTAAATGATTTCTAATGATAAAATGTAGCAAGTTGCAATAGATGTTCAGCTTGATGTCTACAAGCATATGCAGTAGAGCTTTCGCATGGAGTGTTCAGAGCAGTGACCGTATGGCCAAAGGAGACACTGCAAATGCTGATTGGTCTGTTGTTCAGTTACTCCTCTCGAGAGTGAGGGTATGCTGAGTGATCTATTGTTTAGTTACTCCTCTCGAGAGTGACTTGTCTTGACAGATGGCAACAAAGTTGGCTTCTTTGAATTGCTGCTTAACATTAACGACAAGGTAAGGTGACTCTGCCACTACTATATCTATAACAGTTCTCTCTGCTTGTACCTCTTGAAGAGGTTGAGAGCTTAAAAGCTCTATTCCAGAAATTTGTGCAAGAGAATACCGTCAATAATTTTTATTGTGAGATGATAGGAGGAGATAGAAACTTTAAATTGAGATAGAAAGAGACTAAGGATTAAGATAATTATATGGGGGCATCAAAAGCTTGGCCATGAGTGGCAATGAATGACGGAAATCAACAAATGATGCTGCTTATGAAGAAACTAATTACCAAGCTAAAGACCAAGACTAATGCATAACAATAAGGATAAGATATGAAGAACAAGAATGAAAAAGCTAATACCAAATAGTGCATCAAATGGATGTAATGGTTGTATTGCTTGATGTTTGATGTATGCAATCCACTTTGGGTGCATTCAGGTATGCTCAGGTGTGACTCAAATGACTTTGACAAGATACAATGGCCATGTGATGGGCAACGGAATCTTCATTGCATCAAAAGATTACATTGTGAGTTAGCCACATCCACACCCATGTGCAACTCATCCATACTCACTTGCCCTATAGAAAATGGCTATCTCATAGCTCTGGGATTTTGTCCGTTTTCAGCTTGGGGAACGGATGTTTTTTGGTAAGTAAGAGATGAGGGGATACACTGAAGGGTATCCCATTTGTTAGTTGATTGTTTCGAAACCATTGCCATGAGGAAAGTATGTCAAAGCTCGAGATGTCGGCCATAGAAAAGCCATTAGTGGGATGCTCCTAGCTGTAAGAAGCATCTACCAAAAGCAGTAATCTTCTTGAGGTCATGAGAGAGCTTCTATGGAAGATAGGGCATCCACATCTAGCTCCCTAAGTGTGATGGCCTACTTATTTTGTGTGTGAGCTTTGAAATCATGATATTATTGTAGTGGGAGGTAGGGTGACTGTTTGTGTGGCTTGCAATAAAAGAGGGGTGGAAGGGGGAAAATAGCACAATGCTATGTAAGTGAAGTGGTCTATAGTCACCCACATGTGGCATGAAGAGCATGGCTACCTTACTTGATCCTCAAACTCCTTTTGACTCACGGGTTTTTCCTCTAAAATCCAACTCCTGCTGAAACTTGATACATCTAGCAATTCTCTCTCTGGACTTTGTGCGTCCTGTGAAGGTCTCATTAAAGCCTCTTGGGTCTGACCATAGCGTCCCATTGCAGTTCCAAATGACCATTTCCAGATGTACAACACTGATAAGTTTATGACCTCTATATACAACCCATTTACTTGTTGTGTATTTGCATGTCAATATGATTGATATTGTTGAGCTAGAGCCTAGGTGCCATATGACAAGTCTGAGGCAAAATACTCGGATCTGATTGATATGATAGCGAGTACAAGAGTCTTATTTTATAGGCTGAGGTAGCTTATCTTCCCACATGCATGTTAGCAGTTAGCCTTGGTATGACCTTGTAGGTTAGTTAGGACATTTAGTCCTAATCCTAGTCAACCAATTGACTTTGGAGCCCACTCTTGTATTTTCTTCATTATCCATTTGCAAGTACACTTGAACTCCCTCAGCTTGTTGTTTGCTCCCTTGCATTCCAGCTTGTTCCATAGCTTCCCGCACCCAACAGTGGTATCAGAGCACTTTGTTCTGGATCCATCCTGCTACCCTTGCCTACACTTTCAGCTCGACCTGTTCCGCTCAGCTCAACACACATTTGAGCAGCTCCAGCCACATTGCACTTGGGTCAAGTTTCAAGGCTGATTGTGCTTCAACTTTGCGTTAGATTCGCAACGTACAGATTCGGTGTCCATACAACCTTGCATCCATACAAGCATCTGTACTGCAGCGTACAAATTCATCGTCCGTACAACTTTGTGTTGGGGTAAAGGCACATTGCCACCCTTTAAAAGTTATGACCCCTATGACTGTCTTAAGACAGTCATAGGGTGAATACCTAATCCTAATAAAACCTATGAGTTTGTGGTGTGGCTCAACACTTTTGACACACCCACACTTCTTGTGTCTCCCTCTCCTAACGTTCCATCTCCTATCTTTCCCTCACAAGTGGTATCAGAGCCACTCTCTCCCTCTCATCCCATACTTTGTTGCAGGTTTTGTGATAGGCTGAGGTGTTTGGAGCCTTTTTCAGTGGACAAAACAGTGTATGACAAGTGGTTTATGCATATAAAATCAGTGCAATACCTCATCTGAGGTGGGAGAAGTGTCCAGGACAGCAGTGTTTTGTGCGTCGTCAGATGATGATGCACTGATAAAGCACTTGTGGAACAGCTGCAGCATTCTGAAGTTACTGTTTTATGCCTATTTGAGCACGGTACAGTGTGTCAGAAGGTACAGTGACTGCTGCAGATTTTTTGACAGTAAAAAAACAGCACTATTGTGAGTGCTCCTAGCTCTTGATAGAGCAGGTTTTCTGAGAAATCAGAATTTTATTTAGTCATTTTTGACTTACAGGGAGTCAGGCACTTTCCTTATCTGATATGGCATCAGGGGGAAGTGAATCTTCAATACTGAACATAAAGAAATTGGAAGGGGCACACAGTTATGCATTATGGGCAGAACAGTGTGTGAATGTACTTCTGCTAAAGAAGATTTCGAAGCCCATAAGGGTGAAGGGTGTCAAGCCATCTGGGATGGCAGATGATGAGTGGGAGGAGCTTGATTTGTCCGCAAGGGCTGCTATCATGCTTACTCTCACTGATTCTCTTGTGTTCAATGTTCAGGCAGAAAAGACCTCTTATGGCCTATGGCAGAGGCTAGAAGAGTTGTATGCCCAAAAGAGTTCAGCCAGTAAGGTTTATTGGTTGAAGAAGCTTGTCGACCTTCGCATGAAGGAAGGTACAGCTATGACCTCACACTTGAGTGAGTTCAATGCCATCTTTACACAGCTTATCGCACAGGGATTGAACCTTGATGAGGAGTTCAAGGCTACTTTCTTGTTGTGTACCCTCCCTGAGAGTTGGGACACTTTCAAGACCACCCTGTCTAATTCAAATGTCACTCTTATGTATGCTGATGTGGAGAGCTCTCTTCTCATGGAGGAGATGAGCAGAAAGAATAATGCGGGCAGCAAGTCTTCCAATGCTTTGCAAGTACAGGAAAGAGGTAGGACTCAGCAGAAGGGGAGATCTGCTGGCAAGTCCAAATCCCGCAGTCAGTCCCGTGGCAAAAAGGATATTGAATGCTTTTACTGTGGCAAGAAGGGACATGTGAAGTCTAAGTGCTTCAAGTTTATACGGGATCAGAAAGCCAAGAAGGCTGAGACAAAGGATGCAGGCAGTGGAAGCAAAGGCAAAGGCAAGGCCAAGGCAGATGACTTGGATGCAGTGAATGTTGCAGCAGAGGACAGTGACAGTGACAGACATGATGTTTTATGCTCTTCTGCTGTTATTGCACATACATTGGTTGTTGATGGCCTTGACACGCATACCTGGCTCTTGGATTCAGGTGCTTCTTTTCATGTTACTCCTCATAGGGAGTGGTTTACTTCCTACACAGGTACTCATGGAGTTGTTCACCTTGGGAACAACTATGCATGTCAGATTGCAGGGATTGGCAGTATACAGATAGTATTCCCTGATGGAGGCATATTTATGCTTGATGGTGTTCGCCATGTGCCGCAAATCAAGAAAAATCTGATTAGCACTGGCTTGTTGGATGACAGTGGTTACCACACCACATTTGGGGATTCCAAATGGGTGATTACTGATGGCCAGGTTGTAGTGGCTGAGGGTTATAAGAGTGATACCTTGTATCCTCTTTATGTTTCCAGTGTAGGTAATCATGTTGTTGCCATAACCGAGCTGCCGAAGGTTTCATTGTGGCATAGCCGGTTGGGACACATGTCCGTTAAAGGAATGCAAGAACTGTCACGTTTGGGTTATCTGCCGTCTCTTTCATTTTCAGATTTGCCTACTTGTGATCATTGCATTTTTGGAAAGCATTCTATGACTCCTCATAAGAGGAGAACTCCCCAGAATAGAGCACCGCTTGATCTAGTGGACACTGATTTGTGTGATATGCCACAGCTATCACTAGGGGGTGCAAAGTATTTCATTACTTTTATTGATGATGCCACACGCAAAGTGTGGGTCTATTTCTTGAAGCATAACAGCGATGCCTTAGATGCTTTCAAGAAGTTTGTCGCTCAGGTTGAGAATCGGACAGGACGCAGGCTGAAATGCCTCAGATCTGATAATGGGGGTGAGTATGTGTCACATGCTTTTGTACAGTTATGCGAAGCTAAGGGCATTAAACAGGAACTCACAGCCCCTCATAATGCATCTCAAAATGGTGTGAGTGAGCGGATGAATCGAACTATTCAGGAGAAAGTTCGATGTATGTTGTCTTATGCTGTATTGTCCCATGGCTTTTGGGCAGAAGCCGTGCAAACAGCAGTTCACCTAATTAACAGGTTGCCGAACAAGGCTTTGGAGTTGAAAGTGCCAGAGGAGGTGTGGTCTGGCAAGCCACCTCCATATAAGCACTTACGTGTGTTTGGCTGCGAGTGCTTTGCTCATGTACGCAAAGAACTGCGCACCAAACTGGAGCCAAAGTCTTTCAGATGCATCTTCATGGGTTACGGTGATGAAGGTGAAATGGGGTACAGGTTATGGGATCCCGTCAAACGGAAGATTATACGCAGCAATGACGTCATCTTTAAAGAGGATAGTGTACACAAAGAACCCGTGCAACCTGTGGAATACAGAAGGGTTGTTTATGATGATGTCGGACAGCAAAGAATGCCCATTAATATGGAGCAGCAGGCTGCTGTAAATAACCCTGTTCAAGAGGGTATACAGGCTGAAAATCAGCCAGACAATTTTGCCAATGATGCACCATTGGATATGCCAGCAAATGGCGCTGTAGAACAGCCAAATATGGTGGTACAGCCACCCGTCATGCATGACGAACAGGCTAGACAGCAGCCTAATACGGAACTTTTTGTTAGGAGGAGCACCCGTGTACAACGGCCTCCTGACAGGTTTGTTCCAGGAGCCAATAGTGTGGCTGATTTTATCATGCTGACAGATTGTGGTGAGCCTTCCAGCTTCAAGGAAGCTATGGGAAGAACAGAGAAAAGGAAGTGGGAGAAAGCCATGCAATCAGAAATGGACTCCCTACTTCAAAATGATACATGGGACTTGGTGCAGCTACCTGCAGGCAGAAAGGTTTTGCCATGCAAGTGGGTTTACAAAGTCAAAGTGGATTCAAATGCTTTACCGAGGTATAAGGCCAGATTGGTTGCCAAGGGATTTAAGCAGGAGAAGGGCATTGACTTTGATGAGATCTTTTCCCATGTAGTCAAGATGACTACTTGAGAGGGGAAGAGAAGTGGAAGAGAGCAAGAGAGAGAGAGTGAGAGAGAGTGACACTCTAGTGCGGGTGTGAAGAATGATGAGCCACACCACAAACTTAGTTGTGTTTTTATTAGGATTAGGTTTACCCTATGACTGTCTTAAGACAGTCATAGGTGTCCTATCTTTAATTCTTTAATTAAGGGTTGGCAATGTGCCTTTACCCCCAACAACCTCCCACCTAAAGGCCAATGTGCCTAAAGGGGAGAAAAGAATAAAAATTACAGCAATATGCAGTTACTGTATACAAGACCATAAAGTAAGAATGGTCTCATCCTAATCCCATGATGTGGCGGCAATGTGCAAACCGCTCTGTAGGCAAGCTCTTAGTGAGCAAATCTGCAGGATTATCATCAGTATGTACCTTCACAAGCTCAAGTCGCTTGTCTTCCAGTACCTCCCTGATGAAATGATATTTCACTTCTATGTGCTTGGTCTTCTGATGAAAGACCGGATTCTTTGCCAACATGATAGCACTCTGACTATCACAATGCAAAACTGGCATATCTCCTGTAATGCCCAAATCTCCCACCAGCCGAGTAAGCCATATTGCTTCCTTGCAAGCCTCAGTGGCTGCAACATATTCAGCTTCTGTGGTTGACAGTGCAACGCATTTCTGCAACCGAGACACCCATGATATAGCACCTCCTGCAAATGTGAAAATATAACCGGTAGTAGACTTCCGGTTATCTGCATTCCCTGCATAGTCTGAATCTGTAAAACCATGCACCAATGCATCCTGCCTACCATAGCATATGCACAAGTCTTTGGTACCTTTGAGATACCTCAAGACATCTTTCACTGCTTCCCAATGCCGCTTGCCTGGATTTGCCATATACCTGCTGATGACTCCCACCGCAAAAGCAATATCCGGACGAGTGGCAACCATGGCATACATCAAAGATCCAACTGCAGATGCATACGGAACCTTGGCCATTTCAGCCTTATCATCATCTGATCTGGGGCTGTCCTTACTGCTGAGTTTTAAATGTGGAGGCAACGGGGTACTAATGGACTTCCCCCCCTCCATTTTAAACCTCTGCAGTACTTTGTCAATGTACTCTTTCTGTGACAGAAACAAAAGTCCCTTGGACCTGTCACGAGTAATACGCATGCCAAGAATATGATTTGCATCACCCAAGTCTTTCATGTCAAAAGACTTATGCAGTTGTTTCTTCAAAGCACCAATCTCATGCTGAGATTTACTGGCAATAAGCATGTCATCCACATATAGAATGAGTAGCATCAAACTGCCATCCTCAAACTGCCATCCTTTGCCCGTTTGGTGTACAAGCAATGATCGGTCTCACACCGATGATACCCTTGGGACTGCATGAAGGCATCAAACTTCTTGTACCATTCTCTTGGCGCCTGCTTGAGTCCATACAAGCTCCTTTTGAGCTTACACACAAGCTGCTCTTTCCCTTTAACAGCATATCCCTCTGGCTGACTCATATAGATCTCATCATGGAGATCTCCGTGAAGAAAAGCTGTCTTCACATCCATCTGACATAAATCCATGTCATCATGAGCAACAAGAGCTAACACTGCTCTCAAAGTAGTCATTTTGACTACAGGGGAAAAAATCTCATCAAAGTCAATGCCCTTCTCCTGCTTAAATCCCTTGGCAACCAATCTGGCCTTATACCTCGGTAAAGCATTTGAATCCACTTTGACTTTGTAAACCCACTTGCATGGCAAAACTTTTCTGCCTGCAGGTAACTGCACCAAGTCCCATGTATCATTCTGAAGTAGGGAGTCCATTTCTGACTGCATGGCTTTCTCCCACTTCTTTTTCTCTGTTCTTCCCATAGCTTCCTTGAAGCTGGAAGGCTCACCACAATCTGTCAGCATGATAAAATCAGCCACATTATTGGCTCCTGGAACAAACGTGGCAGGAGGCCGTTGTACACGGGAGCTCCTCCTAACAAAATGTTCCGGATTAGGCTGCTGTCCAGCCTGTTGTTCATGCATGACTGGTGACTGTACCACCATATCTGGCTGTTCTACAGCTCCATCTGTTGGCACATCCAGTGGTGCATCATTTGCAAAATTTTCTGGCTGATTTTCAGCCTGTATACCCTCTTGAACAGGGTGATCTGCAGCAGCCTGCTGCTGCATATAAATGCTGCATATAAATGGGCATTCTTTGCTGTCCAACATCATCATAGATAACCCTCCTGTATTCCACAGGTTGTACGGGTTCCTTGTGTACACTATCTTCTTTAAAGATGACATCATTGCTGCGTATAATCTTCCGTTTAACGGGATCCCATAACCTGTACCCCATTTCACCTTCGTCACCATAACCCATAAAGATGCATCTGATAGACTTTGGATCCAGTTTGGTGCGTAGTTGTTTGCGTACATGAGCAAAGCACTCGCAGCCAAATACACGTAAGTGCTTATATGAGGGTGGCTTGCCAGACCACACCTCCTCTGGCACTTTCAACTCCAAAGCCTTGTTTGGCGACCTGTTAATAATGTGAACTGCTGTTTGCACGGCTTCTGCCCAAAAGCCATGGGGTAATGCAGCATAAGACAACATACATCGAACCTTCTCCTGAACAGTTCGATTCATCTGCTCACTTGCACCATTTTGAGATGCATTATGAGGGGCTGTGAGTTCCTGTTTGATGCCCTTAGCTTGGCAAAACTGCACAAAAGCATGTGACACATACTCACTCCCATTATCGGATCTGAGGCATTTCAGCCTACGACCTGTCCGATTCTCAACCTGAGCGACAAACTTCTTGAAAGCATCTAAGGCATCTCCCTTATGCTTCAAGAAATAGACCCACACCTTACGTGTGGCATCATCAATGAAAGTAATAAAATATTTTGCACCTCCTAGTGATAACTGTGGCATCTCACACAAAATCAGTGTGCACTAGATCAAGTGGTGCTCTATTCTGGGGAGTTCTCCTCTTATGAGGAGTCACAGAATGCTTGCCAAAAATACAATGATCACAAGTAGGAAAATCTGAAAAGGAAAGAGGCGGCAGATAACCCAAACGTGACAGTTCTTGCATTCCTTTAACAGACATGTGTCCCAACCGGCTATGCCACAATGAAACCTTTGGCAGCTCGGTTATGGCAACAACATGATTACCCACACTGGAAACATAAAGAGGGTACAAGGTATCACTTTTAAAACCCTCAGCCACTACAGTCTGGCCATCAGTAATTACCCATTTGGAATCCCCAAATGTGGTGTGGTAACCACTGTCATCCAATAAGCCAGTGCTAATCAGATTTTTCTTGATTTGCGGCACATGGCGAACACCATCAAGCATAAATGACTGTCCATCAGGAAATACTATCTGTATACTGCCAATCCCTACAATCTGACATGCATAGTTGTTCCCAAGATGAACAACCCCATGAGTACCTGTGTAGGAAGTAAACCACTCCCTATGAGGAGTAACATGAAAAGAGGCACCTGAATCCAAGAGCCAGGTGTGCATGTCATGGCCATCAATAACCAAAGCATGTGCTATTACAGCAGAAGAGCATAAAACATCATGTATGTCACTGTCACTGTCCTCTGCTGCAACATTCACTGCATCCAAGTCATCTGCCTTAGCCTTGCCTTTGCCTTTGCTTGCATTTCCTGCATCCTTTGTTTCAGCCTTCTTGGCTTTCTGATCCCGTATGAACTTGAAGCACTTCGACTTCACATGTCCCTTCTTGCCACAATAAAAGCATTCAATGTCCTTTTTGCCACGGGACTGACTGCGGGATTTGGACTTACTAGCAGATCTCCCCTTCTGCTGAGTCCTGCCTCTGTCCTGTACCTGCAAAGCATTTGAAGACTTGCTGCCCGCATTATTCTTCCTGCTCATCTCCTCCATAAGGAGAGAGCTCTCTACATCAGCATAAATAAGAGTGGCATTCGAGTTTGACAGGGTGGTCTTGAAAGTGTCCCAACTCTCGGGGAGGGTACACAGCAAGAAAGTAGCCTTAAGTGAGCATGATAGCTGCCCTCGCGGACAAATCAAGCTCTTCCCAGTCATCAGCTGCCATATCGGATGGCTTGACACCCTTCACCCTTATGGGCTTAGCAATCTTCTTTAACAGAAGTACATTCAAGCACTGTTCTGCCCATAATGGATAGTTGTGTGCTCCTTCCAGTTTCTTTATGTTCAGAATTGAAGCATCACTTCCCCCTGATGCCATATCAGATGAGGAAAGTACCTGACACCCTGGAAGTAAAAAGACTGAATAAAAGTTCTGATTTCTCAGAAAAACCTGCTCTATTCAAGAGCCAGAAGCACTCTCAATGGTGCTGTTTTTACTGTCAGTAAAATCTGCAGCAAAACAGTAAATGACCCTGCAAATACTGTACCTTCTGACAAACTGTTCTGAGCTCAAAGAGGCATAAAAAACAGTAATTTCAGACTGCTGCTGCTCAACAAGTGCTTAACAGTGCATAATCATCTGACAAAACCACCAACACTGCTGTACTGACTGTACTGATCACTTCTCCCACCTCAGATGAGGTCTTGCACTGAGTTAAATTGCAGAAACCACTTGACAAACACCCCAAAAAAAAAACAGTAAATGATCCTTCAGCCTGTCACAAAACCTGCAACAGTAAATGGGATAAATCCCAAGCAATCACCCTTATACCAAGGGGAGAAAATGCATCTGAAGATCTCTGTCGGTAACCCAAGTGCTATCAAACAAAGTCTGGGCAAAAGCCCCTTGATCTGACAACTGAATCAAGTGGAGGACACCTCAACACTGAGGTAGCATGCAATATGAAAATCTCTCTGACACTTGTTCCTGACAATGTGCAATGCATAGACTGCCCCTGTGTACTCAGTAACAACACAAATCACAAAGTACAAACACCAAGAAGAAAATCTTTTGAGCACTGTCAACGATGGGCAGTTAGGGACCGAGTAAACTCGATGCGCCCTGACCAAGCGTGGCTCAACTGAGATTTTCAAAGTGCGTACAAAGAATGTGACCTGCAACAAATGTCACCAAATGCACTGCGGAAACAAAGCAAATGTGTGCTCCCTGGCTACACACTGCCTCAAGGCATATACTGCAAACACATCCAGGCAAAAGCCCTTTGATAAGGTCACCCAAAACTGAGAAGCTTCTGCAAAACAAGCATCTGACCTTCCTGAAAAACAAGTAACTGCGCAAACACCACCACTGTGGCACAAGTCACCTCAAGCGTGAATGCATAGAAGCTTCTGCAAAACAAGCATCTGACCTTCCTGAAAAACAAGTAACTGCGCAAACACCACCACTGTGGCACAAGTCACCTCAAGCGTGAGTGACACGAGAGTACCTGCTGTACCTCAACAAATGCACAGTATACAGCTGAATGCATAGAAGCTTCTGCAAAACAAGCATCTGACCTTCCTGAAAAACAAGTAACTGCGCAAACACCACCACTGTGGCACAAGTCACCTCAAGCGTGAGTGACACGAGAGTACCTGCTGTACCTCAACAAATGCACAGTATACAGCTGAAATGCTTCAGGAATGTATCAGAAATGCTTCATGTACTACTGTACTTCTGTCCCTGCAGAGTACCTGCTGTACTTCTGTCCTCGCAGCAGCACGCTTCCCCCCCAAAAAAAAATCGAGTTGAGTCTTTGCAGCAAAACAAACAAGTCCTGCTGTACTTTACTGTACCCTGCTATCGACGCCAACCTTACTGTACCTGCAGGTGGATGAAGGACTGTCGTCCGTACAGTTGTACGGCAGTCCGTACGACTGTACGGACAGTCCGTACGGCTGCCGTGGAATAGCTGCACCGAGCAGCTGCTACTGTGGAATAGCTGCGTCGAGCAGCTATGGAGCTGCCTGATGCAGTGTCGCAACCCGACGACGCCCGCGCCCTTGCTGTCGCCTTGCAGCCCGCGTCTTCACCCTGCCCTGATCTGCTGCCCTGCGCCCTCACAATGCCTCGAGAGGCTTAGCAGCTGCTATGCAGTTGCTGGTGGATGCGGCGCCTTGAGCTGCAGCTAGCAGCTCCTGTGCAAGGAGACCCGTGACCAGCGACCACCACCGTGACCACGCCCGTGACCTCGATCTGGCCCGCGCCCGCGCTGTCGCCCTGTTCGCCGCCGCCTGCGCACTGTTCGTCGCCCTGCAGGCGAAAATGCGCCGCCTGTGCTGTCACAGTCCGTCCGTACGATTGTACGGACGACGTACGGCCGTACGGATCTGGCCGTACGTCCGTACGGAAAGGGGTAGGCAAGGAAGAGGAGGCTTGGGAGAGGAGGCTCTGATACCAGGTGAGAGGGGAAGAGAAGTGGAAGAGAGCAAGAGAGAGAGAGTGAGAGAGAGTGACACTCTAGTGCGGGTGTGAAGAATGATGAGCCACACCACAAACTCAGTTGTGTTTTTATTAGGATTAGGTTTACCCTATGACTGTCTTAAGACAGTCATAGGTGTCCTATCTTTAATTCTTTAATTAAGGGTTGGCAATGTGCCTTTACCCCCAACACTACTTTGAGAGCAGTGTTAGCTCTTGTTGCTCATGAGGACATGGATTTATGTCAGAGGGATGTGAAGACTGCTTTTCTTCACGGAGATCTCCATGATGAGATCTACATGAGTCAGCCAGAGGGATATGCTGTTAAAGGGAAAGAGCAGCTTGTGTGTAAGCTCAAGAGGAGCTTGTATGGACTCAAGCAGGCGCCAAGAGAATGGTACAAGAAGTTTGATGCCTTCATGCAGTCCCAAGGGTATCATAGGTGTGAGACCGATCACTGCTTGTACACCAAACGGGCAAAGGATGGCAGTTTGATGCTACTCATTCTATATGTGGATGACATGCTGATTGCCAGCAAATCTCAGCAGGAGATTAGTGCTTTGAAGAAGCAACTGCATAAGTCTTTTGACATGAAAGACTTGGGTGATGCAAACCATATTCTTGGTATGCGGATTATTCGTGACAAGTCCAAGGGACTTTTGTTTCTGTCACAGAAGGAGTACATTGACAAAGTACTACAGAGGTTTAAAATGGAGGGGGGGAAGTCTATTAGTACCCCGTTGCCTCCACATTTAAAACTCAGCAGTAAGGACAGCCCCAGATCAGATGATGATAAGGCTGAGATGGCCAAGGTTCCGTATGCATCTGTAGTTGGTTCTTTGATGTATGCCATGGTTGCCACTCGTCCGGATATTGCTTTTGCGGTGGGAGTCATCAGCAGGTATATGGCAAATCCAGGCAAGTGGCACTGGGAAGCAGTGAAAGGCGTCTTGAGGTATCTCAAGGGTACCAAAGACTTGTGCATATGCTATGGTAGGCAGGATGCATTGGTGCATGGTTTTACAAATTCAGACTATGCAGGGAATGCAGATAACCGGAAGTCTACTCCCGGTTATATTTTTACATTTGCAGGAGGTGCTATATCATGGGTGTCTCGGTTGCAGAAATGCATTGCACTGTCAACCACTGAAGCTGAATATGTTGCAGCCACTGAGGCTTGCAAGGAAGCAATATGGCTTACTCGGCTGGTGGGAGATTTGGGCATTACAGGAGATATGCCAGTTTTGCATTGTGATAGTCAGAGTGCTATCATGTTGGCAAAGAATCCGGTCTTTCATCAGAAGACCAAGCACATAGATGTGAAATACCATTTCATCAGGGAGGTACTGGAAGACAAGCGGCTTGAGCTTGTGAAGGTGCATACTGATGATAATCCTGCAGATTTGCTCACTAAGAGCTTGCCTACAGAGCGGTTTGCACATTGTCGCCGCATCATGGGATTAGGATGAGACCATTCTTATTTTATGGTCTTGTATACAGTAACTGTATATTGCTGTAATTTTTATTCTTTTCTCCCCTTTAGGCACATTGGCCTTTAGGTGGGAGGTTGTTGGGGTAAAGGCACATTGCCACCCTTTAAAAGTTATGACCCCTATTAAGACAGTCATAGGGTGAATACCTAATCCTAATAAAACCTATGAGTTTGTGGTGTGGCTCAACACTTTTGACACACCGACACTTCTTGCGTCTCCCTCTCCTAACGTTCCATCTCCTCTCTTTTCCTCACACTTTGTGCCAGTGGCCATACATCGTACCACATCAGCCTCCGTACACGTCCATACATATGTTTTTACAGTCCGTATAGTTGCACGGATTTGATTGCGATTCATCCGTATAACCTCTGCGCACTTGTCCCTACACTTAAAACTGTAGGAAACCAAGCCATGACATATCTGAGTGCCAGAAGTGCATTGCTTTTGAGAAGTAGAAGCAACAACAGGGACTTGCAGTCACAAATGCACTAGCAACCCCTGAGCACAGCAAAGAGGATGCACATTTTGGTCATGATGAGGGGTCATTTGTTGTGACATGCAATTCTAATCCGTCATTGGATGCTTCAGCCTTATCACTTTCAAATTCTACCTCTGACTGGTATTTTGATAGTGGTGCTTCAAAGCACATCACATCCTGCAAACACTTATTTCAGACATTGAGTGATGCTCCCAAGGGGTCCATTGCCACTGGTGCAAACAAGCCCCTTATCGTGTTAGAGGAATTGCACAAGTTGAGGTTAGTACTATGTTAGGGGATACAGTCACTCTTCTAGAAGTGTTATTTGTTCCAGGCATCAATAAAAATCTGATTTCCATTTCAGCCATTTCTACCAATGACTTTAGGGTTGTCGTTGATGGCTATCGTTGTGCTGTTTATGACAATTGGCATGATTGCTGTATTGTACTTATTGGGACCTTTTCTAGAGGGCTGTATGTTTTACATGCATATGAAAAACAGCCAACTATTGAAGCTAATGCAGCTACTGAACCTGTAATTGCAGAAACAGACTTACGGCATGAGATTGTACGCAGTGTGGTAGGCCAAAAGAGCTACAGTCAGCTTATGCTCCCAGTCATTCCGACTGGCCTCCACGATACTTGCCAGTTTCCCTGTGGGTAGTAGGGGCTCAATTTCCTATGAATGATGAGAAATTCACTCAACAGGGTGGCAATGGTCTCATTGATGAAATGTGATCCCCTATCACTCACCAATTGAAGTGGCATCCAAACCATGTGATGACTTGTTCATATAAGAATTTTGCGGTGGATCTAGCATCGACCTTCCTTGTTGCTCGTGCTTCTGCCCATTTTTTTGAAGGGTTGATCTACTATTACCCCTGATAGTGTCATCCTATTCTTTTGGTGTGGAATTTTTGCCCGTTGATAAGGATCACACCGTTTCACAACTTTGGCGGCATCTCCAAATAGCATCAGCCACCATAAGCATGCTTGTAATACCTTCCTAGATGTTATGTCAGTATTCAAAGGCCATTGAAGGCTGGTTCCTCAGGCGGTTCATGTTATGTGGATTGTACCCAAAAGGCTGGCTCTACTTCTGCCGATGCATGTTTACAGAAATTTATATATTTATTGTTTCTTAGAGGGGTCATCATGGCATTCCATAATTGCCTATCTATTGCTGCAATTGTTTAGTAGTCCTTGAAGCCCTGTTTTGTTGAAGATCTGTCACACTTTCTCAGGGAGGGATGCCCCTATTCCACCCAAGCATTTTATATCGTCGCTTGGTTTGCAGGAGGCAGTTTAATCGTTGCAAGAGCAATCTGTTGAAGGCTAAAAAAATGACTTCCAGTCCACATCATTGCGAGGATCTTCATCAAAATGAGCTAGCTTCCATTTTTTTCTTTGAGTTGGGTTCTCTGCCAAAGATGTTCCCCAAAATGATTGTAATGCCTTGAGCAAGGGGGGTTTGGTTTGTTTGGTTAGCCTTTTACTTTTGACAGACTGTCGTTTTGAGTAGAAGTGCCTTTGTAAGAAACCCCTCTCTTTGTTTTGTGAGGGTGATTTCATTTGAGCACTCATACTCTTTGATCTTTTTGATTTTGACTTTGAGTAGTGAAACTCTCTTATTTTGAGTATTCACTGTTTGTCAAGAATCTCCCATTTTGATAGTATAGTCATTTTATGTAAACCCCTATCTTTGGTTTGAGGGGGGATTGTTGGGTACTCAAACCATTGATAGGTGCGTGGTTGGAGTTGATAGAGCTTGGCTCTTCTTGGTAGGTGTGATGGAGTGATCCAAAGAGAGATTTATGGATCTGGATGCTCTACCATCAAGCTCATATCTGATGTCATTTCGTTGTATCTTTTGCCTACTTAAGGATTCATCCTCATGTATAAAGATATCTTGCATTTTGTGTATATCAACTTATCACAATGCTGCTCCACCTTCACCCTCCATAGTTGCACATACTCCAACAGTTGAGAAAGAGATCCATCGCGAAGGAAGGAGTTTTTTGCCTCTTGAAGCACTCCGGTTCGTAGATCTCTTGCTGCTGGTTTTGCTGTGATATTTCAGCAAGTAAAAGAATTAGATTTTGGGACATGATGGCCAAGTCAGTGGCCTCTTCTTCTACTGCTAGTCCCCCCCCTTCTTCTTCTTATGTCCCCACTTCTTTCATCCCCAACTATCCCCTGTGAGAGTTAAAGATCCAAAGCCACTTGGTGGCCCGGAAGTTGTGGAGACTTGTGACAGGGGCAGGGCATCCACAACCAGTGGACACTGTGGATGTGAAGGGCAGGTGATTGGTGCCTGTCGACAGCGATGAACTCGAGGCGTGGGAGGATCGCGATGCTCATGCATTAGCGATGATCATTGGGACTACGGTTGATGTGGTGATTCCACATATCCAGATGGTAGAGACCTCGGTGGAGGTATGGGCCACTCTGAAGGATCTGTATGAGACAGATAACATTGCACGGATCCTCACGCTTCAACACCAGCTCTACAATCTGGACATGGCTTAAGGTGACGGAGTGCACGACCACCTTACGAAGATCAAGGTGGTGAGAGATTAGCTGGCGCCAGTTGGTCAGAAGGTAGACTCGAGTCAGCTTGCGCACCCAGGAGTTTCAAAAGCTTTGTCACGACGGTGACTGCAGGACAGCAATCGACACCATTGACGTTTGACGAGCTGGGCCCCTTGCTGTCACAGGAGGAGGCTTGTGAGAAACTCTACAATGGGGAGGACGACAAAGCTCTCATTGCGAAGGACAAGCCTGGGAAGGGCAAGTCCAAGGATTCCAAATCAGAGACCGAGGTGGCAGGGAAGAAAAAGACCCCAAGTTGTTCACTCATGGAGAGGGGGATAGTTGGTGGATGCCGGTATCTGGAATGCTTGTGACCAGAGGCGGTGATGTGAATGACAGAGGTGGTGCCTTTGGGTGCTACTAGAGACGGACCTGCATACCAGGATGGCATGCTTATGCGGAGCTGGACCTGGCGGAGCAGGAGTCAGACAGGGGAACTTGTGTACTAGGATGGCATGCGAATGCGGAGCTGGACCTGGCAGAGCATGAACTTGATTGGGGAGGTGCCATTCGGTGCTACCGATGCTGTATTTGTGTGCGAGGATGGTGTGTTGATATGGAACTGGACTTGGCGGAACGAGCGGACGTGGAGATCCGGGCTGTATCTACCAGCCATTGTGGAAGACGAAGGCTCTTCCTCGAGAGCAGCTGAAGCATCTCATTCAGCGCATGGGTATTGGCCCTCAAATGGGTCTTTGAGAGGGGGTGTTAGAACTTACGGTCACTGCCCCATTTGTCGGGCTCCCATATGAGGCAGGCGTGGGTAGGGTTTTGTGGGGGAGGAAAGGGGGGCTAAGATTCAGCCAGCCCCAGCCCCAATCATGGGGAGTGTCGGCCATAAGTTGGCCAGGGGCTGACCAGATGTCAGCCACCATATTTGGCCAACCCAGGCAGCCATGGGGCTGCCTATTTGGCCGAGACCATATGGTGGGTAGTCTGTCCCAAAAGTAGGGGGTGCTGACACCTATTTATAGGGGCTGGCCTCCCCCTCCATTTCATCCAACTCCTCAGCCCCTCAGTCCCCCTCCCTCACCTAGCCCCTATCCTCAGCCCTCTGGCAGCAGTCTACTGACGCCCTACCGGCAGTGTGGAGTGCTCCTCCTTTTGTACCTGTTTGTAGGCAGCTTTTGCCCTACTGTTTGCCCACGATTGTGGAGGATCTACCGGAGTATCGTTGCACTCTACCTCAACTTTCCTTTGCTGTACTATTTCTGATTATATTCCAGCACCTGTTATTCGATCTTTTGCTGCGTATACGCTTGTGCTTCCAGCGTGATCTTTTAACACATGGGTGTGGTAAAATGATGCATGCTTTATATGCTCTAAATGTATCGAAAAGTGTGCAATGCTTCTCATGTGTGTGTGTAGTAGAATGAATACATGATTCATATGCCTCCCATTGGCTCTATGGATGTGATGAAGCTGTATTTACAAAGCCAGCAGTTCTTTTGTGATGTGTTGATGCAACATCAAATGGTTCATGAACAAGTTCTCACTTGAAAACCCCTATTGTAAGCCATATTTAAAAAAACCACCCAATTATAGAAGAAATTTTGCAGGAATCCAGTAGGCA
The DNA here is from genome assembly GCF_047967505.1 of Dipteris shenzhenensis. Taxonomy (NCBI): domain Eukaryota; kingdom Viridiplantae; phylum Streptophyta; class Polypodiopsida; order Gleicheniales; family Dipteridaceae; genus Dipteris; species Dipteris shenzhenensis. The sequence continues at coordinate 43,488,146 of NC_141626.1, read as the reverse complement.
CCTTCATGTAGAGGATAGTGTGGGGAGATCCATGAGAATAAAGGGGAGTCATAGTTATTGGGGTTTATCACCAGGGAGCAACAGAGGGGCAATCTCTTGGAATAGCCACTTGTTCTTGGTATCTTGCTCAGAAATTTTCATTGCACATGTTGTGCTAGCTCTGTGTATAGCTTATATTTGCTTTGCATGCTATAGGATTATGATAGGAACACCTTTTTGTACTTGAGTTTCTCTCTGCATATCTAAATAGGGGAGCTCTAGGTGGTGCCCTAGTCTATGTCTTAGCATTTAACTGTTTGAAAGACTTCCCATAGAACAATATGTGATCTGGGAAGACTATTGTCCTCATTCTAGATATGGAACAAAGGAGTTTTATCATCCACCGGAAAGTGGCAAGAGCAATGGTCAAAGTTGTATTAAACATGATATCTTAAATTAACATGTTTATTGGAGCATAGTTTGCTACTCGTTTGAATAATGTTTTACATAGTTATACATTTCTAATTTCAAGTCTTTTTGTGAGCAGAAGACAAGGTAATGGATGGGGAAAGGATGCAAGCCGACGCACTATTAGCTGCAATGGCTGCAATGGTAGATACGTCGCTCGACACAGTGAGGTGAGATTGAGGCAATGTGTAATTTGTCTTTCTCTATTCAGTTTTGAGTTGTTATTTAGCTTCCCCCTCTTCTTTTGGGCAGCACTTTTCTTCATCCATTGATGGAGGGTGGTGGGCGACCTTATCACCTGACCCTAGCCATGGGTTTCAAGAAAATTACCACTCCTCGTACACCTGGTGCATCCAGGTGTACTTCAGACGAGATGCTAGTGGAAAGTTCCAAAAACACACTAGTGGTGTCTGGGGATGAAAAGGACCTGCTTCTTCATGTGGAGGAGGTTAGTTATTCAGTATCTTAGTTTCTTGTTTTCAAGCCCTTAGTACTTAGTTTCCCACCTTTTGAATTTGAGACTTGCCTTTTATTACTTTTCTCGTGTAAGAAACACGTGCTTGATTCTCATCATATGTATACATACCTATATACATATACACATGCATGTAAAAGTATATATATGTATGTATGCAGTGACCTCATTGGACAAAATCTTGTTTAACAGGAAAGCAATGAACTCACCGGAGCAGAATCGAATGAAAGTTTAGATCTTAAACACGAGGGCGATGAAGGAGAAGAAAAGCCCAAAGAAAACGAGAAAAATTATGACATATGCTTCTTGGTCCATGACAAAAATGTCAAGGGTTCAGACAAGATGATAACAAAGCTTGTTGTCGATTGCAAGTGGGTAAGTTCTAGTAAAAATGTGAGCTTTGCTCTATCTCTGTAGATTTTTTGTAATAGTTTGATATTTTGTGTGCAGGAACAATTAAACATAGATTCAGTTTGCCAGGTAGCCACCTACGGCTGCAAGCACGCCACAAGGAATATGGAGAAAGGACGATTGTGCCCCATCTACTTGGAGCTTTGGGGTGAGAAGCTGTGGCGCTATGCAATACTATACCCCAAAGGGTTAGTATTCATAGAGGATGAAGAAGTGAGAGCGAGTTCATGGTCAAGGTACGTTTACTGAGGTAAATTTTTTTCCTTGCAAAAGAAAGAAAGAAAGAAAGATGTATTAATGTCGACGGGAGACCTCACGGGCCTCTGAGACAAAATACAATCCAAAAGGCAACTCATACAAGCCTCCACAACAATATGACCATTTGTCACAGCAATATCTTCTAGTTGGCTGAAAAACTCGTTCTTTATCTCTGCTAACCAAGCAGTGATCTGGGACTCCATATTCACTCTCTGTTCCACTGTCTCTTGAGTCTTTCAACTCGGATGCATATTCTCCAATTTCCTATTTTTTCCCTTCCAACTGTTGAATCACCACTCTATGCGCCTACACTTTGATATCCAGTTCCTGTTGAAGTTTACACTTATCAGCCACTAGTTGCTGATAGTCCTGTTTCACTGTGGTGTTCTCAATTCTCAACTGCATATTCTTTTCCTGCAAGGCTTTAATCTCCAAATGAGTCTGTTGCGCTGTCTGCTGCTGCTTTTTCTGCTGATCTTTAAACCTCTGAAGCAAATTGATTGCTTTGGTAGCATCTGCCATGGAAATTTCTGCATCATTGTCTGACTGGGATGGCTGCTCTGTTTGAACCTATTTGGCCTCAGTCACTTCTGGCTTAACATCAACTTTTAGTGCAAGTAGTTTCTGAATTGGATCTGGTTCTGGCATGTGTTCCTTATATGTCATTGCATCTACCTCTGTCTCCACAACAAGCATAGGAATTTCTACTCTTTGAACATCCTGCACTACTGGTTTTTCCTGCTCAACAGGTTTGGAAATAGCTCCCCTTCGGAGTCTAATCTTTATATTCTTTTTGGGTGGAGTCTGAGTCTTTTCTCCTGCTGCTGGCACAGGCATCAACGGTGCATCAACCCTATGCTTGCTTTCCAGTAAAGAAAATGCAAGTTCTTCCTTAGAGTGACAGTTCTTCCTTAGAATGACTACAATTTCTCAAGGCATTGACTGTGTCAAGTTGGCTGTAATCCTCGAGCACTGCATCTATGTCCTCAACATTCTATTCTTCAGAAATCAGTAAGCTTCTCTGTGGTTGTGCCACAGGTTGAACTAAATTAAACAGAACTTTCAGAATATGTCTCACTTTAGAGTGATGGGTACTTCTTCTCTTGTCCATACCTATGAACTACACCAGCCCAATTGACTTCTATCATCATAATGAAGACTTGAACGTCATTATGAACTTCACAAGATAAGGGAGCATAACCTTCGGATCACAAGTTATCTTCATAATAAGAAGATGAGTGATCAAGAATGAAATGCATCTTGCAGTTCACAAATTGTGTCAGTCTTTCAAAGGTTAACTTGGAGTGGATAGTTTTTAGGTAGATATGTAAAATTTGTGGATGAGCTTTCTTCAAGAATTGCTTGAGAGCAATGCCTAATGATCTGCAACATGGTTATTATGTTGTTGTAGAACCAGTATTGAGGACTTACAGAGCATTTTATCAAAGCAACAAGCTAATCTGGAGAACAGCTTTCCAGACGCAGTGTATCCAAATGGAACTTATGTTCAAGGGGTTCTATACATATCGAAGGAGGTACAACTTGTGTTTCTACAATGCTTTTAATTTGCAATGTTTATGAATGTTCAAGTCTTTTAATTTGCAGTGTTTACGATGTTTACTTGTAGTACAATGTTTATGCTGCTTACTCGTACTACTAATGAATTTGCAGAAATTTAAGCTGCCCGATTTTACAATTCATGGCAATGGAAACCATCCAGACACTCATTTGTTCTATCAAAGCAAAATAAGGATGATTGTTGGCGATAAGGCATTGGAATGGTGTGTCCATGATGTAAAGAAGATTCTTGCTGATCGGGAGGAGCAACAAAGAAAGATGAAAGAAAACTTCTTCAAATCTTGAGCTTGCTTTCTATGTATATTACATACTCAATATTTACTCCTTTTTTGTTGTGGGCTGCCTGCTGACAGCCTCCTTGGTTCCATGTAGGTCATCCATACACTTTCAACATGTTTTAAAGATTAGATCTTTTATCAAGTAATGGATTTTATCTCCCTTAAGTTTGCCATTTGTTAAGCTTGCAATCATCATTTTTGCATAGAAAAATTTCAGCTTGCATCAGTAAATGCTGTTCATTCTCATTCAGGGCTCTAAGCTCGTTCTATTATCTTCCATATACCATCTACCATAGTCTTTTACTGCTTGCATTCACTGCACAAAGCTGAACCATGCATCATCAATGTCCTCTTGCATCTAGAGTGTGATCGAGCGTGCACAAAAATGGCGAGCGCACTCTCCTCTCCTCTCTCTCATCTTCTCCAATCCCCTCTCTCCCCCCCCACCCCCATTTTCCTCCCTTTTCTCTCTTCCTCCCTTTTCTTTCTATCGTACTCTCTCTCTATGACTCTCCTTCCCTCCCTCCCTTTGAGTCTCTTAGAGGCGTAGCTCTTAGGCGCTCCGTCTTGTTGTAGGGTAGCTCTTTGTCAGGCGTAGCTCTTAGGTGCTTCATCACCTCGGCGGCATGGGTGACCAGATCTATGCACCGGTTCACTTTTGGAGGAGGTATTGTGGAGTACACACGAGAATATGTATACTTAGGGGTCACTTTTACAGGATCAATTTTTTCCCTGAGAGGGGCAGCCAAGGCCCGGTTGGCACGAGGGTATGTAGCACTTGGGGCACTGGTGAGACAGTGTGCTTATACACAGTTTCAGGAACCCCGCACCAAGCTGTGGTTATTTGACACCCTGGTCACACCTACACTATTGTATGGGGCAGAGCTATGGGGCTGCAGTTTGTACCACAGACGTCTTAGCCCACTCATGGAGCAGGACGGCCCACTCATGGAGCAGGACGGCCTAGAGAGGGATTACTACGAGGGATGGGACAATATGGAGAGACCATTGATATTGATGATATCACGCATGATCAGGAGTAAGCCCTCCACCCCACCCCCCATTATTCGAGCAGAGATGGGTGCAGTGCCTATGGTTGTGGAGGCACTATTCAGAGCAATGACCTTTCTACTGAGACTATGGGAGCTTCCACAACATAGATACCCCCGACTTGCACTTGCCTCTTCTAGACAGCTAGCAACAAAGGGCCACAGGGAGGGTTGGTACTCTTAGATGACCACATGGATGAGCCTACATGGACTAGATGTCGACAAACTCCCACCCTTTGAATATAGCTTGGACTGTCCCACACTTGCCCTTAGCAAATAGGAGCTGAATAGAGTGATTCGAGCATACACTCTGAGATTGGAGACAGAGAGGACATGGATCAGCCCACCTGGAGTTCTTTTGTAGCCATTTCCTATGCCTATCCACAGATGATCTGTTATCCGTCCTCAGTACAAGGATATACACTTTTCCCATGGTATGCGGGTTGCTATCGGACAGATACGTACCTCCTCCCATAGACTAGAGCCAGAGATAGGCAGATGGGTAGATATTGCACCAGTAGAGAGGATATGCCGGTTATGTAGCAGAGAGCCGGAGACAGAGGAACACCACCTCTGCAGATGCACAGTGTATGATATACGCGGGAGATACCATTGCCTCTTTCGCGAGGGCTTTGGGCCTCTCCGTCAAGTTATGGGGTTTGAGGATTAGCGATGCTTGGGTTTCTTCATTTTGGAGTTACAGAGAGGTTGAGCAGGTTTACTACGATCGTAGAGGGCAGCCCACCCAGGTGGGCCCACACAGCAGAGTCACATACTTCTTTGGCAAATCCACATCCACAGACACAGCCAGCACCGCCGTATCTTCACCAGCCTTAGCCTCGCTATCAGCACCCCCACCTTGCCAAGCTCCACCAGGTCCACGTCGGGGGGTTAGATTTGATAGAGCCACCTCTCTCTGTCGAGCACGGAGGTCGAGACCCTGCGGGCCACGTCCACGGTGCTCTTATTTCGAGCAAATCAGAGCCATCATTGCTCGACATCAGAGGATGACACCAAACACATAAGCAGTACGCACCTGAATACTATTATGCTATACATCATGGGCTGGATCTAAGAGCTAGAGAGCCAATAGTTGTTTCTTCAACTATCTCACTTATTTTACTTCGATGATAGATGTTTTCTTTTTCATTTCATGTTAATTTCTAGTCTTTTTAGATTAGACTAGGAGCTATCCATTTACTTTTTCTCTTGATGACGAGAGCTCATTATCTATGGATGTATTAGTTTTGGTCTCATAGGCCACATTGGCCTTTTGTAGACGTTAATATAACTTTCTTTCTTTCTTTCTTTCTCTCGAAAGTAGGCAAGTCATACTCTGAAGGGTTGGGCGATAGCAATTTGGAGATCTTCCGGCAGCACTTGGGTCGTAGCAAGTTGTGGAGCTTCCGGCAGCATTTGGGCGATAGCAATTTGTAGATCTTCCGTAGCAATTTGTGGAGCATTTGGGCGATAGCATTTGACACCTGCAAGCATCCCAAGCGAGAAATTGCCCAGCGAATAAGCTTGGAGATGGGCGTATGATCTCTCTCGAAAGTAGGCAGGTCATAGTCTGAAGGGTTGGGAATGCTTGCAAAGCTGCTGAGGTATGGATATAAACTACAGGTTTGAGAGATGTTCCTAGTGAAAATCAAGGTCCATTCCACTGCCTTTCCCTCGAAGTGGATCAACAGTTTGACAAAGAATTGTTTGTATCAACGCTTGAATTTGCACCATCGAACTTCGATCCCATAGGTCGACCCAGGAGACGGGGACCACAAAGAATAAGGGTGGAGACGGTTGTTACATCAGTGGCCACACCATCCACACTAGTTATGCCATGGCGTAATCAGGAAAGAGGCGAACCATCTCGCCCAGCTGAAGAGGAACCGGAGAAACAGACAGCAAAAGAACCGGAAGTACCGCCAAAAGAAGCGAAGACCCCGGCAAAGCAGTTCGAAGAGGAACCAGAGAAGCAGACTGGAGCAACTTCATTGGAACGTCTTGTGTTCGGAAGTGATTCTGCGCGAAGTTCCGAATTAGATCAAATGACAGATCAGGAGAATCTGTAGGAGGAAAACCCTTTCTAACTCCACCAAGAAGCCCGTTACCCCCTTCAAGGCCGTTGTCGCCGAGGGAGGAAGAAGATCAGGAACAAAGAAGATGGAGATGGTGGGAACCAACACCAGAAGATCCGCCAGCAAGGCTTGAGCAAGAACCGAAAGAACCGGAAACATCAGAAGAATCTAAAACAAGGAGAACCGGCACGACCGGAACAAGGGCAACAAACGATACTGGATCACCGTGCTTGAATATGGTAAACAATTCGAATGTAGCTAGTTTAAAGTGCAAATTTTATGAATTTTGGGGCAAAAAGAAGGAAGACCCCAATAGCCATGTTGGCCAATTTGAAACGCACTAGGAGGCGAGTCGTTTCAACATCCTATTTGGGGATGTAGAAAAGAAGCAACAGTTTGCCGGAACATTGACCGAAAAGGCCATGAGCTGGTTTAATCGAATGATGTCCAGAAAAAACTCTGGGGGTTGCGACAGAAGAAACTGTCAGTAGAAGATTATGCTCAGGAATTTTGAAATTTAAATGCCAGATTGGAAGCGGCAGAAAGACCGACACCAGAAACACTAGCTGAATACTTTTGCAAAGGACTCAGGAAGAGTATCCGCAATGCGGTAAGTGGCATTGAGCTACTGGCAGGACCGACAGGCTTTAATGTACTGATGGATGCAGCAAAAAAGATCGAAATGGAGATGTGGCTCCACGCAAAGAAATCGAAGAAAAAACACTCGGATTTCAGAAGTGAATCCAGTTCCAGTGACTGATTCGGATTTAGACAGGGAATCCACATCTGGAGACTCGTCAGAAGATGACTCTGAGAGACTGACAGCAAAAAAGACCGGAAGAAATGGAAAAAGAAGAAAAAGAAGGCAGAATCCAAAAGTACGAAGGAAAAAAGTAAGTCTAAATCGAAAAAGAAGGATAAACAATCTGATTTGGAAAAAATGCTAGATGAAAAATTGAAGCAGTTTAGACTACCGGAGACAAGTGTTCTCCCAACATGTGGAATTTGTGGCAAAACACATATGACAACAGAGCAATGTTGGTATAACCCGAAGAACCGGGGAAAGCCGCCACCGCCTGGACCACGAGTACCGGCAACCGAGGCTAATGCAGTGGAATTGGCACCAAATGAGGGACCACGTCGTATACCCGAAAATCCGTGGAACCAACAAACCGGTAATCCTTGGAATAATCAGATCAGATTTCAAAATAGGTTCCCGAATTAGGGGCAACCACCATGTAATGATTGTGGGGGAGAACACCGCCAAGGACTAGATTGCCCACTTTGGTGCAAACACCGTGAAGAAAGAGGAATTCCAATAGTTAGATATGATAATACTATGAATTCGGGGAGTTCATCACAAAATCCAACTCCACAGGCAAACACAGGCAAACACTGTGACTATTTCGGAAATACAGGAAGATGAGGAGGTCTTCGCAAGATGCGTGGAAGGCAAAAACCGGGATCCGCATGAAGAATGTGATTGTTCAACTTGTTGGGATGAACGTCCACATACCGGCCGAGTCAATGTGCTCGCAGTGACACGATTGGGTGTCCTGAATAAAGAAGATGCGGCGGAAAGCCGAGCTAAGCATAAGAAGTTAAGTTGGGAGGATCATGAACAAATCTGGCAAGAAGCGGTTAAGGAGATCAGGAGGGCCCATGAAACAGGCGTCCTAGAAGAAGAACCGAAAATAGTACCACTACTAGACTGGAGTGCATGGAATTGAGGGGAAAGACCCAACAAAGTAGAACCAGACAAGGAGGAAAACCTATCCGCATAACTATTTCAAGCTCTGCGGAATGCCCAGGTGAAGCTAACATTTGAGCAATTGGTAGCCATGGTTCCGGATTTCCGAAAGAAAATTCTGAAATACATGTTTCTTGGCAAAGAGGAGAAGGGACCAGAAGAACCGGTTGTCAACCAAGTGGATCCAGTGTTGCCGGTAGATGTTGATTACAAAGTACCTAGTCTATCAGTTGTATTTCAAGAGAAGGAAATACTAGGAGATTTGATTGATGGAGGTTCGGGGGTAAACATCCTACCGTACTTCATGTATGAAAAAATGGAGCTCAAAGACCTGGACCCAACACCATTTCAGGTGAAGATGGCAGACCAAAGGCGGATTCAACAGTTCGGGATCATTCAGAATCAATAGGTAACCGTTCAAGGGTTATCCTTCAGAGTCAATTTTGTAGTTCTTGAGATGGAGGAAGAAGAGAGCCCATACCCCATGTTGTTGGGACAACCTTGGCTCAACATCTCGCTCAAGTAAAGCAAGATTGGGGTGCATCAAAGATTACCATTAAGAAGCGGAAGAAGAAAGTCAGGTTGGAAATGATCCCGAAGGTGGTTTTGTGGAAATTGGAAAGACCACTATTCGCACAAGGCATTAACATGGTATCTGAGGTGGATGATGATGAGGAAGAGACATATTTGGAAAGGAATCCCTCTGTAGTTTCCATTTTTTATGTCAATGTGAATCAGATCATTCAACATTATTCCCAACCTTTACCACCCGAAATCCCTGTTTTGAGTGTCATCGGAACCATTGTGGCAGACCACGCAGAGGATACCGGAAATTCAGAAGAAATGAAAATCGGTTTGGCAAAAAAGGAGGAACTGGCAGGTACATTGGTGGAAGAAGTCATCCAAGAGGACAATGATGAGCTTGTTAAGCAGACGGAATTGAAGTATGAACATCAAATGCGGAAAATGTCCCGAGTTCGGGAGGACGACTTGTAGGATTATAATTTGGGGTCTCTAGAAAATCCGAAAATGGTACGAATCAGTATTAATGGTGATGGAAGTTTTAAAACACAACTCATTGATTTGTTGACAGAATTTAAAGACATCTTTGCCTGGGACTACAAGGACATGAAGGGAGTCAATCCGGAACTCTATGTACATCGCATAAACTTGAAGAAAGATGTGATACTCGTTGTTCAGCAGAGACATGATGAATCCTAACTATGCTAAATTGGTGAAACATGAAATTGATAAGTTGTTGCAGGTGGGATTAGTATATCTGGTCGACAGGGTTACATGGTTGTCACCTATTGTGGTGGTACCAACGAAGAATGGAAAACTCCGCATTTGCGTGGATTATCGGAAGTTGAATACATCGACAATTACAAACCCGTTCCCGTTACCTTTTTGTGATACACTACTAGATTCTATTGCAGGTCATGAGGCCTATAGCTTTTTGGATGGATTTAGTGGATACAATCAGATTCAGATGGCCTAGGAATATAAAGATAAAATGGCATTTGTCACAGAATGGGGAGTGTTTGCTAGCCACGTCATGGGTTTCGGATTGAAGAATGCTCCACCCACTTTCCAGGCATGGATACAAAAGGTGTTTGCTCCTTATCTCACATCCTTCATGAGAGAGTTTTTGGATGATTTCAGTGTGTTTGGAAATCGGAATCAACATTTAGAACACTTTAAACTTTGTTTTGACAATTGTAGAACATTTCGGTTAAGCTTGAATCTAGCAAAGTGTGCATTTGAAGTGAACCAGGGACTTTTGCTCGGGCACATCATCTCAAAGGATGGCATGACTATTGACTCTCGAAAGATTGAGGTTATTCAGAATGCTAAAGCTCCAAAAAACGTCAAAGAACTCATGCGGTTCGTTGGGCAGGTGACTCTCAGGCTACACAATGGCCGAGTACATTGCGCATGTGCTTGATACTCTAGTCCCAATCTTAGCAAAGCTCTTCAATGAGGCGGGTCTGCACCAGTTTCCCACACCCCTGAACCCTTAACACTATTGTTCCCATCCACAAGGCAAGAGATCCCACAAGTCCAGAAAACTACAGGACCATCATGATCGGATGTGTTATGTCCAAGATTTTCGTAGCAGCACTTGACATCCACGTCAGTCGAGAGGCAGAGTGCGAGGGCTTCGAGGCATGCTAGCTTCCGGACAGATTATGCTTCATTGGATCATATCTTCACACTACAAGTTGTTCATCGAGGCCCAAACACTGAGGCAACGTGTTTATTGTTGCTTTGTGGATTTCCGTAAAGCCTTTGATACGGTACCATGCGTCCAACTTCTCAGACAACTACTTGATTTAGGATACAATCAAGACATTATATGAGCAGTCTGGACACTCTATGAGCGAGTATCAAGCCGAGTCAAGACATCAGCTAGATAGACAGAGGAGATCATGAACACGATTGGGATCAAGCAAGGTTGTTTGCTTTCACCGATCTTGTTTGGCCTATACATTGATGAGCTTAAGTCCTTCATTACAGCACTCAGAGGCACATGCTCCCCACTAGTTGACTCTTTGATCCTGATTCTACTATATGTTGATGATGTGGTCCTTTTCTCCTCTTCAGCGTCGGGTCTCCAGAGGCAAATTTGGATGCACTCCAATCTTTCTGTATGAGACACATGATTTGAAAGGTCAACTTGGGTACTAAAACCAAGGTCATGATCTTCAACACTTCTCGGGCAGCCATACATCGAGAGCAATTTACCTTTGAAGGGGCACCAGGTGAGATTGCTGCATCCTACACATACCTAGGGGTTCTCTTCTCAAGCCTGATCTTCACGATGTGACCAGCCATGCAAGCTCGTTTGAACAGAGGATATGATGCACTAGCCAGACTCGAGTGTCAGTGCTTTCATTCGCATTTCCAGGACCCATGACCAAGTCTCTTCTATTTGATTCACTCGTTTGTCCAGCCAGGATGTATGATAGTCCTTTCTAGGACCAGACCTCTCAGAGACAGTTTGGTCACACATAGAGACACTTCAGGTTCTACTTCTTGCTCGGATGATCCGTAGCAAGCCATCGGTCCCACAAGGTTCATTTGGTCTGGAATTGCCAAGCTATTTAGCTCTTTCGTTCGCTCCCCCCTCTTCATTACTTGGGGGTCCGTTGCTTGGCTCTCCTTTTCTGGACCTCAAGCTTTTTATGAGAGACGTGACTCTTCCTGGGCCCTTAGGGTACATAGACAGGATGTGTAGATTTGCTCTTTGGATATGGTTCCTGCCTCTCCCTTTAGGAGAGCTCCTGGTTCTGTGGACACTCCGTGGGAGATCTAGCAAGCATCATTGCATGGCATATCTTGAGAGCTAGATGCACAAAGACTCTGGATGGCTCGCAGATTCACCCATCTGCCATCTTTGTCAATATCTGGACAGACTGTCCACACTTTGATGGCCATTTTTGCCAATGTGCAAGGAAACTCTTGGGCCATCCTCATTCCTTAAGGCATGGAAGGACTCTGCTTTCTTTTCAATTTCAGGTATAGGATTGACTTGGCATTTCCAGCCACACTCTTGGTTATTCTCCTTCTCTAGTTGAGAAGTTTCTTTAGACCTTTCAGGGTCCTTATTTCATGCTATGCATGGTGTATTTCCGTTCGATGTTTTCTCCCACGGTGGTTTTTTCATACTTAATAGAAGTCATTTTCTCGAAAAAAAAAAGTATATCATGGTACATTTTGATCATGCCCTTGATCCAGTATACATGAGCCATCTCACCCAGGCACTTGACTTGCTTAGTGAGGAGACAGACCTCAGTCGCGCCTCAGATACTCCTGTCTCAATGATACATGATGCTATCACTAGATCCTTTCCCACCACACGATCTTTAGCACGTGCCCCCGTTGGGACTATGCCTCAGAACCCCTGGTATGATGATGAGTGAAGAGAGTTGAGATCTCACTTGACACGTCAGCGAGCTTTGGGACACATGACGACACAAGAGATACAACAGACACTACAACATTTGACACGTAGTAAACGACGGACTTTCTCGACACATAGGATGGAGGAGGTGATTTGATCTTTTTGTGGGGGCTTTTATATGAGGGGGGGCTTTTATATGAGGGGAAAGCACCTAGTCCCATCACAAATCCATAGGTATGGCACGCATATGCTAGCTCTCTATATAATGTATTGTTGCAGACTCCACTCGATATGTCTTCCATGCCTCAGCCCACCACATGTCAGTTGTTCACTACACTGAATGTGCGACAGGCACTTCGTCGACTCCACACTCAGAGAGCTCAAGACCACAAGGGCTTGCGGATTGAGCACTTTGCACATGGACAAGAGGTTCTAGTCCCAATCTTAGCACATATGTTCAACCATGCAGCGTGTCATGGTTTTCCACCCACTTGGAGTACTACCACCATTGTGCCTATACATAAGGCAAGAGGTCCCATTGTTTATGGGAATTACCGCACCTTGATGATCGTCACACCTTGGCCAAAATTTATGGTCCTAGAGAGGAAAATCAACAACTACACTGAGGCAAAGGGGCAGCGAGCCATAGGGAAGGCGGGGTTTCGGAGACAACATCCCACTTTAGACCATATTTTTCACTTTGAGGGCTATCATTGAGGAGGCGAGATCGAGACGTCATAGAGTTTATGCATGCTTTGTTGACTTTAGGAAGGCCTTTGACACAATCCCATGCTCTCGCATGATCAGGCGGCTCCAGGAGATGCATATTCTAGAGACATTGATTTGGGGGGTCATGAGCCTTTATGAGTCCGTCACAGGGAGAATTCGTGCCCTGGGTGGTCTATCAGACTGGTGGATAGTACCATTGGTGTAAAATAGGGATGTCCCCTCTCACCGACTCTCTTTAGGCTTTACATAGATGAGATTACCTCTTTCATTGACCGTCTAGGAGGAGAGGGATCACTACTGGCTGATTTGATGATACATATTTTATTATATATAGATGATATAGTCCTCATGTCATCTTTAGCAGAGGGTGTACAAAGGCATTTGGAGGCTTTAGAGGTGTTTTGCAGGGAGCAAGATTTGACAGTTAACCTTGGGAAAACCAAGGTTATGATCTTTAACAACTCTTGAGTGGTACTACAATATCATACTTTCTTGTACTGTGGTGAACCTGTGGAGATAGTATAGTCCTACACATACTTGGGGGCAGTTTTCACAGGACCAATTTTTAGGATGATCAAGACAACTAGGGCACGGCTTACACGCAGACATGGAGCTTTGGCACGACTAGAGAGATAGTGTTTTCAGGTACATTTTGAGGACCCCCCTACGAAGTGTTGACTCTTCGACACCCTCTTGAGACCGACTGCTATGTATGCAATACATTTTTTGGGGCTGCGACATCTCGACGACAGTGTGGACGAGGTTTGAGAGGCTTCAAGTGATTGTGGGTTCCATGATGATTCACAAAAAGCCCTCTGTCCCCCACTAGATTATGTAGGTAGAGTTTGCCATGACCCCTCTTCAGATTGATGCCATTTTCTAGACAATTACCTTTCTTCACAAGGTCCGAGTCTTACCCTGATGGAGACTTTCGAACTTGGCACTAGTATCTTCCATGTGACTAGTAGAGAGTGGCGACACTACATGATGGAATGCAGGAGTATGCCTTTGGCTCACCAGACATGGATTACAGATGGACCAGCTCCCTCTCTTTTAGTACATTTTGGATGCACCACCTTCGCTACTTCCCCTATGAGACGAGATTGATCATATCATACGGTTAGATCTCCTTCAGATACACATATCTCGAGCCAGGATGGGAGATCGTGAGCTTCCCACCAAGACTCCGTTCTATCGTGAACATTTCTTGAGGATATCAGAGGAGGGTTTTATCATCAGACCCTAGTATCTCGAGGATCCAGGAGTATCATATGCAATGAGGATTGCTATTGGACAGATGCGGGTTTCTTCCAACCAGCTAGAGATTGAGATAGGGAGAGCATGAGGTATACCCAGAGAGACAGATATGCAGGTTATGTACCTTGGGGAGATTGAGACAAAGGAGCATTTTCTGTGTTTCTATCTAGTCTAATATGAGATCAGACGCTACCATTGCCTCTTCCTAGAAACAAGATTACATTTGAAACATCAACATTACATGAGTTGCCATTTTGACAAAAGGGAATCTTTTGTAAAAATCTCATAAAACATACAAATTTAAAAAATGTGTAAATTTTATGTAATATAATTTAAAAATATTCCAAAATTTTAAAGAATTTACAAAGCTTGCATGGTTAGCTTTTAAATTTCTTATTGACATAGTCTTTTTTGACATTTATCTTCTTTACAAAAAGTACAATTCATCCTTTTCCTTTTAAGTTATTAACAAGCATTATTACAACTACAATAAGGCATTCATGTGAATACCTTTCAAAAATATTTTAAAACATAGTAGATTTGACAACTATGTTAATACGTTTCAAGAACTCATTCAAAACATAGCACAAATATACTACGATTTTAAGTTTTTTTTGTAAAACATGAGAGTTATAGTTATAAAATAGAGCTATAAGTCTTTGTTTCATAAAGCATGCAATTCATGAATTTATTTGGCAATGCTAAAAGAAATACTTCATAAAAAGATCGCACGATACTGACATCACCCAACTGCTTTTTTTATGAGGAAAGATTATAAAAAGACGGTTTTAAATGCTTTTCTTGATGATATGATGTCTTAGATTATTGGAATATGATTCTATGAAGATAGTATTATAAAGTTAATAAAATTTTATAAAGCTAGAAATAATTGAATTTATACATTAATAACTACGGTTGATCAAAACACCCTCTTATACTAAAAATACTCCCAAAAAGTTCAACTTTTACATGCTTTAGTTTTTGGAAAAACCAAACATTCATGCACGTAGAGCACCATCATTCCGATCATTTTGAGTATAAACACGACTATGTTTCGACACGCGGCTGGGAGGTAGCATTGCCCAAGTGGTCCATGGGTCCATTCTTCTAGAGGCCGTAACTTTCCCGCCGTGTGTCGGAACATAGTTGTGCTTATACTCAAAATGACTGGAATGATTGTGGTCTATGAGCACAAATGGTCATCAAAGGGTACAAGAGGGAAAATATCATCCAAGAATATACTACCAATTGATACTTTGAATCTACGAGATGTGGATATATTGGTTTGCGCCTTTGAGTTGACCAAGTTTGGCTATTTGTCTAAGAAGACACAAGATATCATTCAACAAAAGCCTGTTACCAGAGCTCAAAAGGCAAGCAATGTTGAAGTTGACTCAGATGGTGTGGATGTTGACGGAGGCTTCATCCACATCAACATCGAAGAGTCTTCCAAGCAATTGTTATGAAGGCACGGGTTTTCAGGATCATGAGGATCACTTTAAGACTAGCATGGATATTGTGAAAACATATGAAGATTGGTCATGTATTTCATGGCAAAATTCTTATCAACTCTTTTTTCAAAAATCATATTATATTTTAGAAAAACATGATTCTTTGCGTAATGCTAAAAGTGAGTTTTTGACCATGTTTTTGGAATAAACTATGTAGATTTTGGTTATGTTGTAGATTTTGCATGCTTTTTGGAAGCAATACTATGCAAAAAATAAATCGAAATAGGAGGGTGCTGGTGCCCTCCTATTTCCAAATGTTGCAAAAAAATCTTCAATTTTTTCAATGTTTTTTTTTCATTCATATCTTTATTTATATATATGTTTTTTTTTCCATGTTCTTGTCATTGATATCTTTGTTTATATATAGAGATACATGGATATTTATACCATATATATATATATATATTAAAATACGACTAAAATAGTAACATTTTTTTACTTGAAAAAAAAATTTTTCTTTGTAATTACCGTCACATGAAAATGAGTTGTTTTTAGGACTTTTTAAAGGGAATATTTTGAAAGATTCCTAAGTGTTGTTGTTTTCATGTAATTGTGCCGTTTCAAATATAATCATGTTTAGAGGTATGGTTTTGGTCCACTCACACGGCTACTCCATCTCTATGATCAAGTTTTTATCAGTTTGTATCTGTTAGAGATGAGGCGACACAGAGACACTCCTATGACATATCAACAACAACAGACAAAGAGTGCAACACATATGACCCAAATTGGCTGGATGCAGTGACATGTCACATACTTCTTTATCTCTAAGGAAGCCCTAGGACATAATGAGATGGAGGATGAGGAGTAGCCGACCTACGAGGGGATTGGATCAGAGGCACGAGATGAGTTTAGAGCCCACGGAGGATGGCCAGAGCATGTACTATTGTGGTCCGACCTAGGTCCAAGATATGATTACCACTTAGCTCAAGTCCATGAGACAAGAAATTACAATAGCATTGGACAATTAAGTCAATACATGAGACATGTACGAGGTAAAAGAATAGGAAACCAAGGTTGCCAAGCCTTGGGCACTATGCATACGGGGTTGTCTAAGGTCCAGTATGCTAGAGATGGGTGCTTGGAAGAAAATATTGATCACATCGAGGAAAATGTCTCTTAGATTGAGTAGGATTCAAAGATATACTTCGTATCATCCAAAAGGGGACACAAGCACAACTAATTTTTAATGACAAGATGGCAAGGACATGAGTCCTCAAGCAAACTAACAAGCCAAAAAGCTCCAAGACATGGATCTTGGAAGAGCTTACCTCGAAGAGAAGAATGCTAGGAAGGACGGAAAGTGGTGTGTTTATGAAGGCAAGTAGCATGACCCATCTACGATGGGTTAGAGACCGGCTTCGCCAAGGCTCAAGGTGGGATATTAGAAAAATATTGTGTGCCCTAGCATGTGAAAGCAAAAATTCATTACTTATTTCTCACTTTAACTTTGTGTGGGTGTGGGTGTGTGCTTACATTATACACATACACATATATGCACCCCCTCTCTTCCCCTTTTGTGTGTATTTGTGTGTGCATTTGCATGTATGTATTATTCTCTCTATATGTTTGTGTTGTGTGCGGGCATGCACATGCATGTGTATGGGCCCCCACATCCACCTCTATTCCCAAACATGAGCTTCCCCTCCTCCCCCTCTCAAAAAACCTCTCTAGTCCTCCACTGGAATGTGTGCATGTGTGTATCTTTGTGTTTTTGGAATGTATGCACGCACATATATGTGTTGATTCTTTGGGCATGTTTGGGTATGTATGTCTTTATGTACATGTGTATGAGGTGTATAAGCTTATACATGTTTGTGTACACATGTTTATGCACATGCATGTGTATCTTTGTGTGTGTGTTCTAACACACATAAACAAAAACATTCACACATAGAGATACACATGTATAGTAACACCACATGCACACACACATAAAGACACACACACTCAAATGCATGTGCACACATAGACAAACACACGTACACATGTCCACCCATATACAAACACACATCTACACATACCCATGTAAATAGACACTTGAGCATCTGTGTATAATTTTTGGTGCATGTGATGTCATTGTATGCGTGTGCATCTATTTGTGCATACATGTATATATGTTTGCACATGCAAGATCTCATGTGTGTGCTTGCACATATATGCATGCACATGATTAAATATGTTAACACTATGTTAGAATTATACATGTGTGTGTGTGTGTGTGTGTGTGTGTGTGTGTGTGTGTGTGTGTGTGTGTGATGCACATGAGCAAGCACACATGCACATGTGCCTGTGCACATGCACACGCACACACATGTATGTATGTATATATGTAGACATATATATACATGCACACACGTATATAGAATTGAATTTTTAAACAAAGAAATGTGTTTCAAATTTTTTCCATATATATTTCAAAATGGGTACACGGAAAGAGGTGGGGGAGAAAATTATTTATTTAGCAATAGCTAAGGGGTTCACTAATTTATTTTTTCTAGCAATGCATGCTTGAAGATGGAAAGAATCGTTGGGTTCATGTGCACCAATGAGACCATTGGTTTCTACTTATTCTTAGTTCAAAGGATGGATTTGACTCCTTTTTTTTCTATCAAAAAGTAATATATATTATTAAAATAAAAGTATATATCATACTTTTGGTTCTCACTCACACACACACACACACACACACACACACATGCATGCACCTAGTCGACATGGGTGGGGCCAAAAGTGCATGATTATGTGCATGTGCATGCACCCCTATGTGTGGTTTGTGTGTGTGCATGTATGTGTGCATCTATTTGCATGTGTGACTGCATATTTGCTTATGTACATGTGCAATGTGTGCGAGTCCCTGTTCATTGTGCACTTGCGTGTGCATGTACTTTTAGCCGGAAAAGAAACCGAGACCAAAGGCTAGAGACTAAGTATGGCGACGCTCAAAGGCCATAGAGAAAAGGAGATCACGAGGGCGAAGGGATGTCATAGGGGTGAATAAGGAATTAGAAGTGGAGGGAAGGAAAAGGGAGACTATGACACAAGGGGAAAGGGAGAGTGGGAAGAGAAGCAAGTACATGATAGGAAGAGGAATGTTGAGATGTAGACATCAAGGGAAGTGAACCATACTTTATTGGAAAGGAGGTATGAGAGGGAAATATCAAAATACTAGCTAGGTGGCTTTACAAGAATGAGCGTGTCTCATCAAGGAATAGCCACTTCCTTTTATAGCCAAAAGAGGGGGTCTCTCCACATTAATGTATCCTCCCACATGCATGGTGTGTGTGGAAAAGTCTTCCATGTGGGCTAGGTGGGTACGCACTCTCAATTGTGTGCGACAACCCTTTGCCTCCATTTTCCGCATAAATCAAGCCCCTTATCTCAAGTCTATGATACTCCCTTGGTCTCTTTCCAATTTTATAATAGGTTCAAACCTCTAGGAGGACAAGTGGAGGGTTGGCACAAGGAATCTTGCCGCCTCATCCTACTTTCCCCATTATTTAACGAGCTCTCTTTGTCCTTCTATACCTCCCCCACATGGGCCTATCCCATATGGAGGGAATAACTCAATATAAAAGCCATCTCCACCCATTTTATATTGCTTCTCCCATGGACTTTGAGCCATATCTCAATTATTGCATCCTAGGTGGAGGGGTGGCACATGGAGGAGCCATGCCACCTTGCATTTTATAATATTACTATTATGGATTATGTACAACACACCTTATGGGTCCTCTTACATGGAAGGGTGGCACATGGTCATGCCTTGCTACCTCAACCTTGGGCCCTATGCACACCATATTTGATTATACTATTGCCACATATACAAACACACATACATATTAATGCCTTTTTCCTTAGACAATTTTATCCATAACAGTTCCCCCCCCAGGCAGGGAATGCACTGCATTTCCATGCCTGGGACCATCACGCACAAAGAAAGGCTTGAGGTAGCGCTTGTTGATCACCTTCTTGCCATATGGTTCATGCAGCTCCTGAACTTGTACAGACCCATTGCTACGTTCTTTGATGACTTTGTATGGACCAGCCCACAGTGGCAGAAACTTCTTATCCATTTGGTGGTCCAATCTGTTATCAAAGCATAGCACAACATCCCCCTCAGCAAAGTGTCTTACCCATCCCTTGCGAATCTTAGCATCCAATCGGGCCTTTTGTCGATTCTTTTGGATCTCTGTTTGGTGTAGTGCAAGGCGTCGGGTCTCATCTAACTTCTCAAGTTTTACCAATCTGGCCTCTACATGTTCATCTTCTATCATCCTCTGTTCTTGCGCCAATCTCAAGGCCGGAATCTCTATCTCAAGTGGTAAAACTGCCTCAGTACCATACACCAACTCAAAAGGGGTGTGACCTGTAGATGTTTTATGAGTGATGTTGTAAGCCCACACTGCTTCAGTGACCTTCTGATCCCATTGGCTCCTATTCCCTGCAGCCATTTTTCCTATGGTTTTACAGAGGAGGCCATTGGTCCGCTCTGTTTGACCCATGGATGCTGGATAATAGATGCTAGAAGTGTGATGATCAATGCCCATGCGATCCATGAGTAACTCCACTGCTTCATTTAAGAATGGACTCCCATGGTCAGAGACTATCTCCATGGGTGTCCCAAACCTTGTGCAGATACATTCAAATATGAAACTTGAAACTGCCTTGCCATTTGCAGCAGAGAGAGCGATAGCTTCAGCCCACTTAGTGACATACTGAGTGGCTACCAAAAGATACTTCTTTTTGCGGGCAGTCATGGGCAAGGGCCCGACAAAATCTATTCCCCACTTCTGAAACGGATGGATGGACATCACTGGGTGATGTTGCCCGGGACGCAAATCCTTCCTACCGAAGAATTGACATGGTTCACAGGTTTTGCAATACAAAGTGACATCCTTGAACAATGTCGGCCAATAGTATCCAGCATGTAAAATCTTCTTAGCTGTATAGTCACTGGCATAGTGGCCTCCACAAAACCCATCATGATAATGCTTCAATACCTTAGGCACTTCATCTGCATCAATGGCCCGTCTGAGTACCCCATCCATGCCTTGACGGTACAACACCCCATCAAGGAGGGTGTAGCACCTACTATCTCTGCGGATCTTCTTTCTCTCATAGCTTGTACTTTCTGAAGGAAAGGAGAAAGCGGTTAAAAACTTATGTATACCACCATACCAAGGATCCCCAACTTCTATGGCTGCTACCAGGGTTACATCAAGGCACTCCTCTAAATCAATCAAAGCATTCTTCAAGTTGGAACAACCCCCTTTTACAATTTTGAAAGAAAAATCATATTCTTGTAGAACTGCCAACCATTTGGCCAACCGGCCCATGGGATTTGGTGATTGAAGAACCTGCTTTGCAAGACCAGTGTCAGTGAGTATAAAGAAGGACCTTCCAGCCACATAATGCTTAAATTTCTCAATGCAAAACACCAAAGACAAGGCATGCTTGTCGGCCTCTGAATAGCGTCGCTCGGTGTCGAGCAATTGTCGAGAAGCAAATCGAACGGGATACATGAACCGATCCTCCCCTTGCTGGAGAAGAATACTTGCCAGAGTGTGCTCTCCAAACCTAGGATTGATATAGAAGGTCTTTGACCAGTCTGGATTGCGTAGAATGGGTTCTGAAGCCAGAGCATTCTTGATTTGTGCAAACCCATGATCACAATCCTCATTCCAAGAGAAATCAACCCCATCTTTTAATAGCATACTCATGGGCCGTGTCAAAGCAGCATACTGATCAATGAAGCGGCGATAGTATCCTACTAGATTGACAAATGAGCGTACTTGACGTTTGGTTGTAGGTGGGGAGAGCTTGAGGATGGCTTCTACCTTCTCGGGGTCAGGCTTGATGCCCTCGGATGAGACAACATGTCCCAATAACCTCCCTTGAGTGGCTCCAATGGTGCATTTCTCAGGGTTGAGACTGCCATTTGCATCATTGACCCTTTGGAAGGCCAATCTAACCTTCATGATGTGCTCCTTACGTGATGAGAATATACAAAAATCATCTAAAAACACCTCCAAGAAATCCCCCAAATAAGGAGCAAACACCATCTGCATGAATCTTTGAAAGGTGGCGGGAGCATTGGTGAGGCCAAATGGCATTACTTTGAATGCAAATGTCCCCCAGGGTGTGGCAAATGTGGTTTTAAGCACATCTTCCTCGGCAATTCTGATTTGATAAAACCCAGAGTAACCATCACAGAAAGTATACATCTCATGTCCACTTACCTTCTCAAGAATGAGGTCTTGAAAGGGTAGAGGATGATGATCCCTCTTGGTGGCAGCATTGAGCTTCTTATAGTCGATGCAGACCCGCCACTTGTTGTTTTTCTTTGGGATGACTACCACTGGTGAAACCCATTCAGTATTGTGAACTGGAACAATAAACCCAGCCTCTACAAGCTTCTGCAACTTTGAGCGCAAAGCGTCGGTCTGTAGGGGCCCCAATCTCCGATACTTCTGAGCCACAGGCTTTGCATCAGGCTTCAGCTCTATCCTGTGCTCTATGGCAGTCACATGGCGAAGGTGGTGGTAGCTAGTTGCAAAGAGGTCAGGGAAATCTTTGAACATTTCAAGAAACTCATCTTTCTCACCTGGAGTGAGGTCTGGAGAAAGCATTGATTCGAGTTGTTGAGGACTAGCTGTTATCTTTTCTGCAGGTGGCAGGCTCGGAGACACCCCCATCATGTAAACTTCCTCCTCTGAGAATTCCTCCCCCCCGTCTGATTCTTCCATGGACTCAGACACTGAAGATGAGAGAGTATCACTGTCATGCTCTTCTTCTTCTTCCGGTTCCATGGCACCAGGTTGCACAGGGATTTTCTCCTTGGAAGCACCAAAAGACATGTGTCCTGTCTTCCAATAGCTGACTGCATCACTTTTTCTCAACCATGGTCTCCCGAGTATGGCAGGGTAACTTCTGCCTGTATCTTCAATGTCCACTACATAGAAATTGACAGTGGTGGCCAGCCCGTTGATAGTGATGGGCAAATCCTCAATGACTCCCATGGTGGCAAGTCGTCGACCATCTGCTACCTTGATTCGAGTGGAGGAACGCCTTGTACATTTCAAATTCAATTTCTTCATGATGCGGGGCACCATGATATTACATGCAGCTCCCCCATCAACACACACATTTTTGACACGGCAATTATCTATGATGACATCTACTGTGTGTGGGTGCCGATCAATTTCTTTAGAGATAGAAGATACCTCTCGTACCTTTCCCTTTTTCTTGCTCTTCCTTATTGAGAGACCTTGCTGCAGCTCACGTCTCACCTTAGGGCTTAATGCTATTAGTTGAGGGAGTGTGATGCTCAAAGAACGATGAGCAAGGTCTTGAACGACTGAATAGTCCTCTTGCCCTGAGCCGATGGGAAAATCCGAGGGTGACCACTTACTCCTGCGAGATCTTTTAGTCTTCTCTGTTGGTGGGTCTGCCATCTCAGCGTCTGAGGGCTCTGAGAAAGACACCTTCTTCCTGGGGCGGCCCGGTCCACGGTTTGGAGAGGGGTCCGAGGTAGCACGAGTTCTTTTCCCGAGATCAAGGATCTCCACATCAGAATCCTCAGTGCCCGACTCACTCAGAAGATTCACCCTTGAAATATTGGGGCATTCTGTGTGATAATGACCCTTCTGGGGGCACTCGTAGCATACAACATTAGCACGATCTCTTGGAGGGCGGTTGGCTTGATTTCTGATGCCCACCATCTCAAGCCGAAGATCATTCAGGGCCTTGGCTATGTCATTGACTCCAGGTTCTGTTGCAAGGGGGGCCTCTTTAGTTGGAGGGGCCACGGGAGTAGAGAGGAGGGGGGTTCGTGGGCGAGGCTAGGGAAATCTTCGAGGCAGAGGATGAGGATATCCACCTTGTTGAGGGTAAGCAGCTAAGGGAGGACCATACATCTGAGGTGGAGGTGGTGGATACATCCCTGAGGGGTGGGGGTATGCCCCTGAGTTAGACCCCCCAGGTTGTTGTTGCAGGAATGGAGGGGGATGCGGAGGGACAATCGTCTTCTTTGAAGCGGGGTCAGACTAAACTTTGTCAAACTATTGAGCAATCTCATGTGCTAGCACCATAGTTTCTGGATTCTCCCATTTAAGCTTGAGGCGGAATTCATCACTCGCTCCTGCTACAAGGTAGCCCAGCACATGCTGAGTCATTCCAGCTTGAAATCCGGCATTGTCCTCCTGTGTGGCAATCAAACCGGTCCAGGAGCACGGCCGCTCGATCCACATATCGGCGCGCCGTCTCACCTTCTGACTGCTTCAAATTTGCCACCTGCAGGTACACATTCTCCGGCTCCTCTTCTTTGCCGAAATACTCAATCATTGCTGCTGTCAACCTTGGCCAGCTTTGGCGAACATCTTCGGTTTGCTTCTCATACCACACTTGAGCCAAACCTTCTAGAAATGTGGGGAGAACCAATAGCCATCTGTCTTCAGTAAGAAAGTTGAGAGAGACACAACGGCGTTTGAAAGCCACAAGATACTCATTTGGATTTTCTTCTACCCGTCCACAAAACACGGGAATGTCAGCCATGCTTGGAAGATGGGAAAGAGGGGCTTATCTATGGACGAACAATAGTAAGAGGAAGCTTGAACTGAAAATCGGGTGAAGATACATCCAAAAAGCACACATAGGCACGGTAAGGTGTGACTGGTGTAGTGTGAAATATTACACGAGAAGAATCTTCAGCATAGAATAGCACATAGACAATCTTAAAAGGACCAATCCTCATGATATCACTTTGATCATTACACGCGAGGGTTAGAGGTGCGGCGTCGCATGAGGTTGTTCATCAAGGCAAACAAGAATGCCATGACAAATGTCAACAGTTGGAGAGCTTGCACATCACCTTCAGCTTCTTCCAGTTCTTGTAGTCGCCATTCTATTTCTTCAAGGGGTGTGCGGTCTGGCATCCTTCTTTTGAGCAATGTCCTTGAGAACCCTCCTGATGGTCTGCCGAAGTCGGTGAACTCGTATCAAGTAGGCCCAACACTTAGTTTCATGATGACCACAACCTTTGCATTCCTTACAAATGATCACCCTCCTTCGTGGCTTGCGGCTTGGTTGGGGTGGCGCTTCCACTCGCGTCATGCGTGATTGAAATACAAGCTTCACGTGCCAAGAAATCAGCAACAAGATTTCGAGCTCGAGGGATATGCTGAATTTTTACCTCTTCAAATTGGTTGCAAAGTTCCAAGGCTTGTTGATGTCGTGGAACCAAGCCTTTGCTCCGCACCTTCCACCTTCCACTAACTTGTTCACACACTAGTTGAGAATCTCCTTGCACCTCCAATTGCTTGGCATGATGTTCTTGTGCCTTTTGTAGCCCAAAAATGAGCGCCGAGTACTCAGCTTGATTGCAAGTACTTGCAGGCGAAGACTTGCTGTAACAAAACTCCTCACCACTCGGTGAAGTGAGCTTCACACCCACACCAGCCGCCTTGGTCGAAGGTTTGTAAGCTCCATCAAATTGAAGAATCCAAGATGTCATCACACCAAGACGAGAATTCGGACATCCCAAGTTTCTCGGTAGTCCAAAATAGGTAGGAGGAGAGGGTGGGGAGAATTCAACACTTGAGCCAAACGTTCAGCACCAAATAAACTTGCAATTCTTTGTTGATAGTTTATCTTAAGCCCAAAAAGAATTACAATTTGAAGCTCAAAATGAGGCACAAAAGGCTGATTAGGTACAAATGGATTCCTTGGTCGAAACATTACCAACCATAGCCAAGGCCTAGAAACCTTTGTAATGAGATTGTGAAATGATCATTCAGGACGAGCTTTTCTACAGGAATCAACAAGCAGATGCGCCAAATCTCCCCCCAAGCTTGGGGAACATCCCACCCTTCGAAGAAGGAAACCGTTTTGATTACCTCTGAAGCAGCAAGTAGTTCGATCACCGCACAATGAGTAGAAGTAAAGTCAAAATCCTCCCAGCGTATCAGTAGTTCGTCACCCTGAATCATCCACGGTGTGTCATTCCACCCGTCATCACCATCAATAATGCACTGGACAATCAGCCGTTGAAGGTCGACATGAAGATCAAGGAATACATCTCGTGCATTGGTAGCCGTAAGGTGCGGAGGAACAGGCACCAATTCCTTAAACGCGTCGAGAAGTGACATAAATGTCCAACCTTCTCGTGAGGCGTGCGTCCGTGAAGTGGGCTTGGAAAAGTTCTGAATTGGCGATCTAGCAAGAGAAGTGGATAGAGAACATAAAATGAAATATTTTTGCTTTTTACAACAAGAGCAAACTCTTTATGGTTAGAGAGTTACAGCTCCCGCAATTTCAATATATGAACAAAAATCATTACATTTTTACCACTTCCAGCTTGTTGGCCTAATGATAAGACTTTCTTTTGTGAAGGGGGAGGTCTTGGGTTCCAATCCTACTCTTTAATAAAAAGAGAGGAGAGGAGAGGAGAAGGAGAAGAGAAAGAGAAGGAGAAGAAGAGGAAGAGAAGAGATAGGGGGGGCGAGGGATCTGCTGTTACTCTTTTGCAGGGGCTTAGGAAACAGTCCGCGACCAGAGCAGTCCAGAGAACTGTCGCGTGGAAAACTGTCCGCAACTAGAAGTCGCGGTAGTCCAGAGAACTGTCCGCAACCAGAAATCGCAGTAGTCTAGAGAACTGAAGCGCAGAAAACTGTCCGCAACCAGAAATCGCAGCAGTCTAGAGAACTGAAGCGCAAAAAACTGTCCGCAACCAGAAGTCGCAGCAGTCCAGAGAACAGTCCAGAGCACAGATGGTATAGTTTTGTTGATGTAACCCGTACGAATAGAAGATTCGCCACCAGCCATGGAGATTCGTATCCCAGCAGCCACACCAAAACTTTTAGCCGGAAAAGAAACCGAGACCAAAGGCTAGAGACTAAGTATGGCAATGCTCAAAGGCCATAGAGAAAAGGAGATCACGAGGGCGAAGGGATGTCAAATAGGGGTGAATAAGGATTTAGAAGTGGAGGGAAGGAAAAGGGAGACTATGACACAAGGGGAAAGGGAGAGTGGGAAGAGAAGCAAGTACATGATAGGAAGAGGAATGTT
This sequence comes from Dipteris shenzhenensis, assembly GCF_047967505.1. Classification (NCBI taxonomy): domain Eukaryota; kingdom Viridiplantae; phylum Streptophyta; class Polypodiopsida; order Gleicheniales; family Dipteridaceae; genus Dipteris; species Dipteris shenzhenensis. Next base: position 43,461,357 of record NC_141626.1, on the reverse strand, counting down.
GAGATGTCGACATCAAGGGAAGTGAACCATACTTTATTGGAAAGGAGGGATGAGAGGGAAATATCAAAATACTAGCTAGGTGGCTTTACAAGAATGAGCGTGTCTCATCAAGGAATAGCCCCTTCCTTTTATAGCCAAAAGAGGGGGTCTCTCCACATTAATGTATCCTCCCACATGCATGGTGTGTGTGGAAAAGTCTTCCATGTGGGCTAGGTGGGTACGCACTCTCAATTGTGTGCGACAACCCTTTGCCTCCATTTTCCGCATAAATCAAGCCCCTTATCTCAAGTCTATGATACTCCCTTGGTCTCTTTCCAATTTTATAATAGGTTCAAACCTCTAGGAGGACAAGTGGAGGGTTGGCACAAGGAATCTTGCCGCCTCATCCTACTTTCCCCATTATTGAACTAGCTCTTTTTGTCCTTCTATACCTCCCCCACATGGGCCTATCCCATATGGAGGGAATAACTCAATATAATAGCCATCTCCACCCATTTTATATTGCTAGACTAGAAAGCAGGAAGAACTGAGCAAGGCTAAAATGGCGAAAAGAACACAAAGACAAGCATGATGAAGAAGCTAACTACTCAGACATAGACTCAAGTTTAGTTAGGCCACAAGATTGAGACTCGTGATCATGAAAAGACTTGAGAGCTTGCTGGATGATATATTCATGATAGAGACCTCACTTATATAGAAGTGAAGTACAAGTGAGACAATGTCACCCAACTATATGGGATAATAGAAAGAGTGCCACATGGCAGCTCACACATAAATTACTATAAAACTAGCACTCTAGTGCTCATATAAAGAGGCAGTTCCTTGATATTCCCAACAAATCCCCCCTCAAGGAAATGCCTCATACTGCAAGGATAAATCATAGGCTCATGGTCTCTCATGCCAGTTTTTCTGGACAAGGATAAATCCAAGGCTCTAGTCTCTCATGCTAGTAGGACATCCTTGGGTAGGTACAGAATATGGGATATACTAGGACAAACACACAAAACATAATAGATACCTCTGAGAGGTTCAAATAGATAAGACAATATACTTTTGCATACTCATAGCGGTTGCAACAGGTTTACAAAATCCTTTTTGGAAACATGATCCAGGCAGGGAACCCTAGAAACATAAATCTTTATCGTCTACCATGTGTCGTCCACCGTATTTGCTGAATTTTTCTTTTAGAAATAGTTGCTTTCAGAGTGGCCATTCTTGCCACAAATTCCACATGGCAATCTTTCTCATCATGATTGTTTTTGCCACAATGTCTACAAGCTTTAAAAGAAATCCTTTTGAACTTGGTTGCCAAAGCTTGTTCTCCCTCCACTTGGTGATCCTTTCGCTTCTCCCACTTCCTTTCATCTTTATGCAATGCACTTATGATCCCTTCAAATGAAAGATCGAGACCATATTTCAGTGTCGTGACCAAGTTGTCATAATCTTTAGGCATGCTTTTGAGAAGCACTGCGATAGCATCATCTTCTGTCACCGGAGAGTGAACGGAAGCCAATTGATTCATTAGGCTTCGCATTTTGTTGATATGAGCATCCAAAGGTGCTCCAAGTTTTAGATCTAACTCAAAGAATCCAATCTTGAGTGACAACTTTGAATGCTTGCTACTTGCACCAATTAAGTGGTCAAGCACATTCCAAGCTCCAGCAGGGTCTTCAAGATCAGAGATGTGATGCAGATAATTGTCTCCAAGACCCAATGCAATAATTGTGAATGCTTGCTCGAGACTTTGAGGTTCCTTTTCCTTCTCCTTCTCGTTTGATGAAGAAGTTCCCTTAACCAGATTCCACAGATTTTTGTGCTTCATCAAGTGAAACTTGATCTTCATTTGCCAAGTGTGGAATCCTTGGCCATTGAACTTCTCAATGGCAGTGTGAGTATTCATCACGATGAATCAATTTGAGAGATATCTCAACTTGAAATGAAGATTAGCAATACGCAGCTCCCACACACATAGACAATGAACTGAAAATGGCGGGCTGATTCATGGGAAGATGCAGGAGAATGGGGTGCACATTTGGGATAGATATAGCTGGAAGTGTTGCCCTGATTTTGGGGCAGAAATTGTGGGCAGATGCTGAGGCAGATTCAAGGCAAACTTGGTAGAGCAATGGCGCACAGATTTCAACAAGTTTTGGGCAGAAGTTGGCACATATTTGCAGTAGAGAATGACGAGCTGAATCGTGGGTAAACGCTGAGGCAGATGGCTGGAAATGTGGCACAAATTTTGGGGCAGAAATAGAGGGCATATCTCAGGCAATGTGGCGCATATGTGGGGTGGATTTCCAGCGGAGAATGGCACAGATCTGGAGAAGAAAATGGCGCAGATCTGGGACAGCTTATGGCGGGTAGAATGCAGGCAATGGCAGGCAGATTTGAAGCAAAGGTGACAAGGCTAATGGCGAGGCAAGGAGAAGAGAATCGGGGCAGCATCAAGGCTAGAAGGAGGAAGACGAGGCAATGTGACGACGAGGGTAGCGTGGCTCTTATACCACATGAAGGAACATGGAAGCTACTGCTAAGCTAGGAAGCTAGACAGAAAGTAGGAAGAACTGAGCATGGCTAAGCTAAGGCAGAAAGAACACAAAGACAAGCATGATGAAGAAGCTAACTACTCAGACATAAACTCAAGTTCAGTTAGGCCACAAGATTGAGCCTTCTGTTCATTTAAGGACTTGAGAGCTTGCTGAAAGATGTGTTCATGGTAGAGACCTCACTTATATAGAAGTGCTGTACAAGTGATACAATGTCACCCAACTATATGGGATAATAGAAAGAGTGCCACATGGTAGCTCACACATAAACCACTGCAAAACTAGCACTCTAGTGCTCATATAAAGAGGCAGTTCCTTGATGTTCCCAACATATATACTAGTGCCAATAACTGTAAAGGTCCATTGAGAATGGAAATAGTGCAATCTTTCTCTCTCAACTCATAGAGATAATGGCACTAGTGCCATTCTTCTCGTGGGTTGGTACTAGTGCCATTTTATATATAAGGTTATATAGAATGCCAATAGTGCCTTTCTCTATATCCACATTAAGAGGACAGAATACCACTAGTGCCTTTTCCCCATGTCCCAAAAGAAATGTACAATGCATGACCTGAAAGCATAGATATTGTATTACAGTTTTATTCTCTTTGTTACAGTCAAAGCACACAAGTTTTATTCTCTTTGTTACAGTCAAAGCACACAAGTTGACAAAGGAACATAAAATATCCATAACCCCATAGAGTGAATGACAGAAGTGCCATTCTCCAAATGATGACATGGAGAATTTCTATAATCTTATTGTGAGAGAATGAAACTAGTGCCATTTCCAATGCTCTTTAATAAATTTATAGAAAGTACCCAAATCCAAACTTCGGTAGAATAGTTAATACTATACAAGTTTTAATCTCTATAATGCTTTCAACCAACATAGATTCAAGAAAGGAGCATAAGAGTATTACCATTTCTACATAACCACAAAGAGAGAATGGCACTATTTTCATTCTCCATATGAGGTCGCATAGAATGTCAATAGTACCTCTTATATATAACCCCACATAGGGCGCATGTTATGATTTTAATGAAGAAAGGTAGTGTACTTATAGCACTAAATCGACAAATCAAATCTTGCACTGTAATGTCTGGAACTGACTCAAAACTTTGGGATTATCCCGCCATAGCTCCCATGGTAAGCATGCAAAGTCATACAATTTGATCTTCTTCAACCACGCTTTGTTCATCATCAAATTGAGAAATACCTTGGATTGCTGAAAAATTGGCGGACTCTCAAGTATCTACTGCCTCTTTGATGTTTGCTTCTTCGGCGGTTCATCCGACTCCGTTTTTGAATCTTTTGAAACATCTAGCAAAGCCTCCTCTGGTAGCTTCTCCTCCATTTTCACCCTTTTACTGCATCGCATAGGTGCTACTTTCGTTTTTGGGGCCATCTGTTCACTTGCCATGGCCGATAGTAGATCAAGCTCTAGACATGACCCCAGGAGTTCTTCGTCGGTTATGAAGATCCACATTCACAAAGACATTTTCCAAGAAATACTGGCTTGAACACAACTTCGAACAAAAGTTAGAGCAAACTGATTCTACAGGGATAAAAATAGCTAAACCTCACACACGTCAATTCAAACTGAAGAGAATTTTTATAATGATGGGATGTTACCGATGGGTAATTGGACTAGACAAACCAACCATCCCAAATACTGCATTAACCTCCCCACTTGGGCATGAAGAATCATCATCGACATGCATGCAACGTCACCATTAGTACGGCCAATACTACCAATGGATTTACAACTTTGAAACTTTGGAATCACCGCTTTGCATTCGAATCTTGCATCACTTCAGAATTTCAGATCTTTAACCACAGTTTCGCATTTGGATCTCGCATCGCTTCGGAACTTCGGATCTTCGAACCTACAAGCAGCTAGTGAACACAACTTTGCCACCATGCATTGCTGCACCACCAAAACCTCTACTACAACCTCCACATAAAGTGTTGGAGCATAATATGGTTTCAACCGATACTGGTTTCGGAATTGCATTCTGATACATATCCTCCAATTTGATTGTTCCCCCTCCTAAGATCTCAACAATATTGTAGGGACCATTATATCTCAACTTTAGTTTACCAAGACGAGGGACCACTGTTGTAGAATTAAACATCAATACCAGATCCCCCTTTCAAAACACCTTAAATTTGATATTCCTATTGACCCATTCTCGTCTCCACTTCTGGATCACATCTGAATTCACATCTGAAATGTATGAACTAACAACCCGATCCTCTTCCAACTTTAGCAAACTGATGGATCCTATGATGAACCGACTCTGTTGGAGACAATTTGCATTCAACCGCTATTCAAAGTCTCGGTACAATGAACTCCATTGGAACCATAGCTTCACACCCATATACCAGACAAAACGGTGTCATTCCAATACACTTTGCATGCTGTTTGGAATGCCCATAATGCCAAGTGTAAATTTTGGTCCCAATCAATTTTGTTCTCTGAAACTGTTCTCCTGAGGATTTTCTTAAATGTCTTATTTGAATTTTCAGCCTGACCATTAGCTTGTGGATAATAAGTAGTGAACTTCTTATGCACAATCATATGTAAACTTGTTAGCTTTTTCATTGCTTTGTTCAGAAAATGAATTCCCGGATCCGAAACTATCTCAATTGGACACCCAAATCTAGTCATGATATTATAATATAGAAATTAGTTGTGCTTGCAACTGTATTATCCCTCAATCCACATTGTATAGTAATCTGTAGCCACCAAAATATACTTGTTACCAATATACTTTGTAGGTGGTTTGATAGGACCCATAAAGTCAAGCCCCCATTTTTGGAAAGGACCTAGAGGTAGCACGGGTTGGTGTGGCATTCTGTCTGCATCAGTTGGTCTTCCATCTCGCTGACATGGTAAACAAGTCTTGGCATATTCATGAGCATCCTTCAAGACTGTGGGCCACCACAAACCGGCATGAAGTATCTTTTTGCCAGTGATGCCCCCTGAGTAGTGCCCTCTCAAACTTCCAGCATGTGCTTCCATCAACATAGCTTTTCTCTCATAATCGGGGACACACCTTTGGATCACCTGATCTACCTCTCATGTACAACACCCTAGCTATGACCAGAAATGGTTTACTTTGTAGTAAAAATGTATTCCTCTGATCTCGGGATAATGACTCTGGTACAACCCCATTTGTCAAAAATAGCAACATTCGATTGTACCAATTGTGCCCTTCCTTCATACCGATAGAAAATAAATGAGCATTAGGTAGATCATCTTGTACCCCCATAGGTTCTTCACCACTTAGCAATCTACTTAAATAATCTGCAACAACATGTTGTTTTCTTGGTGTATGCACAATGTCATAATCATATTCTTGAAGCAAAAGTATCCACCTAGCTAGTCGGCCAGACACTTGTGGTTTATTCACCAAATAAATAAGTGCCTAATGATCCACATGTAGTACCACTTTATTTCCCAACAAATAATGTCAAAAGTTTTGGAGAGCATACACCATCCCCAATGCTTCCCTATGAGTCATGCTATAATTTTGTTCTACTTTTGTCATTCTCCTGCTTGCATAGTATATAGGCTGAAACCAACATTTAACAAACTGTTGCATCAACATTTCTCCAATAGCCACATCTGAAGCATCCACAAAAATATGAAATGACAACTTCCAGTTAGGTGGTTTAAAGATGGGTGCTACCACTAACATTTTCTTTAATAGAATGAAAGCCTTCTGTTGTGATTCTTCCCATGTAAAAAATTCCCCCTTCTTGGTAAGCTTTGTCAGAGGTACACAAACATGAGATAGATACCATAAAAGTCTGCTATGCCACTTGATTTTCCCAACAAAGCATGACAACTGCTTAAGGTTCTAGGTGTAGGGGCGTTCTGAATGACTTCCACTTTTTGTGGGTCTATGGTCATCCCTTCTTTTGAAATTATATGTCCCAGCAAGACACCCCATTTTATAGCAGTAGCAAATGCACATTTCTTTGGGTTTAAACTCAATCGTGCAATTCTACATCTCTCCAAACATAGTCTCAGATGTTGCAAATGCTCATTCTTTTTTCCAAACACAGAAAAATCATTCAAAAAAGCTCTAATGAAAGTATTCAAGTAAGGATCAAAGACTTCCTAGATCCATTTCTAAAATGTGGGAGGTGCATTCTTAAGACCAAAAGTCATAACATTACTGGCAAAAACTCCCCACTCTATGATGAAAGTTGTCTTCTCTCTGTCCTCCAGAGCCATCCTTATCTGATTGTAGCTACTAAAACCATCCAAGAAACTATACATTTCATGACTAGCTACAGTATCAAGCATTGTGTCACAAAAAGGTAATGGAAAAAGGTCGGTTATTGTTGCTGCATTTAATTTTATGTAATCAAAACACACTCTCAGCTTACCATTCTTTTGAGGTACTATGACTATAGGTGAAAGCCAAGTTACCTTATCAACTAGATAAATGAACCCCACCTTGAGTAGCATATCAATTTCCTCCGTCACGCTCTGAGCATAGTTTGGATTCATTCTATATCTTGGTTGAACCACTGGGATAGCATATTTCTTCAAGTTAATTCTATGTTGGCAAAAAAATGGATCAACTCCTTTCATATCTATGTAATGCCAAGCAAACACATCCTTGAATTCCAATAACAACTTATGCAAAGCTTCAGAAAAAGTTGCATCTAACAAAGCACTAACATGTACCAACTTTAGATCTTGTTCTATTCCAAGGTTCATCTTAGTTAAATCATCCTCCTAGACTCTCGCACACTTCCTTAAGTGATCCTCAAATGCTGTTTTGGCTTCAATGATTGCTTGAATGTTGGTTTTAACATAAACTTCTTCCTTCTCCTCATCAACATCCCACTGGTCTGCATAAACTCCATCTGACTTCTTTTCTTTGCCTTCTTGGGCCTCCTTTGGACTGAGAGTGTCAGACATCGGAACTATGGACATCTCTATTGCTAGAAAGCTGCACCTTGAAAGACTCTTGTACTATCAAGAATACTCAGCACATCCACTTCAAAAATTGGCACAAGAGATGGATTTCTTTTTAGAAACCATTCCTCTCATCATCCTCTACTTCAGCCACCATGTTAATGCCTTGAGCTGCCAAGGGCTGAACCCTTTTTAGTACATTTCTTGTTGGAACCATTGCCATCTTGAATTTCTTCTTTCCTTTTCTAATAGTCACCCTACCCAAAACCACGGCCTGCCAAGCAGCGTCAAATAAGATTGCTCATCTCCCTTAAGCATGCCAATCCTTTGTTGAGCCTCTCTGCAAGCCCATTTCTTTTTCAAAATGTCTACTTTCTGGCTTTTATCTAGCCTATCAAATACCTCAGGTTGTACTATGCTCCCTTTACTATCATCTTGATCTTCCTTTGGTTCCATCTCAATGACTGCTAGATTTGCACATTGAGGTTGGACTTTGTTCTCTACTGGTTGTACTAATACACCCATTTTCCCTTAGGCAGGCATAGGTTGTGTGGTGTCCATCAATGCCCACTTAACCTTTTTCTCTGCATTCACCTTATCCAAGGCTTTAAGAACTTCATGTCAAATTTTCTTTTGCTCATCCCAATCAATTGGGTGTTTACATTTGTCTACCATTGGTATTTTTTCCTCCTTTGGGAGTGGTGCTTTAGATCTTATTATAGCCAGTGCTGTCGGATCATCTTGTCCTTCCAACATGTCACTCTCCTATTGACATCCTAAGCAATCACATAAAATAGCCAATATTGGCTCCATACCCTTCTTCTTTTGTGCTTCTATCTGCTTCAATTTTCCCGGTCCTTCCCCTACCCCATTCTGCTCGAGCTGTATTATCATAGCATTGGCCTGGGCTAGTGGTGGACGAGGTGCATTATGCATTTGTGATCATGTCTGGTATTGAACAATTGGGATGCCCCTCTCATTGAAAGTTGAATTTCTCTAATCTACCCTATACATTTCAAAGATGAATTTACTCTATACTTGGAGACTAGCATCTAAAAGATGAGTATCTTGCCATAATATACCCTATACATTTTGTGCCACTATAGGAGTGGGAGAATGGCATTTAAAAGCTGAATTTTACATTTTTGGCTATATTATGCCCTATGTATTGATCAGATATCACTAAGAGAATGGAGTTTCAAATATGAATTTCACATTTCTTACATGTCCACCAATGTGCAGTGTCATGTGATCAATAGGGTAGTGGCATTCCAGTGATCATATTGGCACTAGGACTTCCATTATACATTGGTGTTTTAGAGGATGGAACCACTACCATTCTACACCTGTGGAATATAGAAGAATGCACATGTGAGTTAGGCTTCTCAGTGGCATTTTCTAGGTCCCAATAAGAGATTGGCACCACTACCATTCTCCACTGGTAGAAATGTTTACCCTAATATTCTAAAAGGGGTATCCCAGTGAATCAGTGATCATAGGAGAATGGAACTAGGTCCCAATCCACATGTGAATTTGGGGTTGTCAGTGCCATTTCCTAGGTCCTAGCATAATATTGGCATTCTCAGTGCCATTTCCTAGGTCCTAGCATGAGATTGGCATCAAGTCCATTCTCCATTGGTGGCAATCTACACAAACTCAACATGTAGATTGGCATTCCACTAGTTTTATTAGTAGTAGGATAATAGCACACGTGCCAATGCACATGTAATTTTAGGATTCCTAGGGCCATTTTTCAAGTCTTAGTATGAGATTGGCAACCTCCAGTGGTGTCATTCTCCACAAAGTGACATGGAGATTGACACAAAGCCACATGATCTCTACACACAAGAGACTTGATAAGCATGATTCCAAAGCCAACATTTTTTTAAAAACATCCTCAAAAATCACATGCTAGTCAACTAATTCAATCTACAACTTAAAAATTTACATTACTTGGACCTTGATCAAGAAAACATTCTCTAACATAAAAATTTATAACTCAAACAACCTAGCATAACCAACCTAGCTAAAACATTTTAAATTTTAATTTTGCTCCACTACCATTCTCCCATTGTAATGTCCCAATTTAGAACTTTGGCTTTACAAAGGGGGAATGGCACTAGTGCCATTCTCCCAATGCATTGTACGGATTCAAAAATTATGCTTCACAAAGGGAGAATTGCAATTTCTTGATTCAAATCTTGGCTTTGCAAAGGGAAAATGGCACCAGTGCCATTCTCCCAATAACACCGTATTAGTAATTTTGGGAAAATCCCAATCCCAAAAATCAAAGGCATTTTGGTTGTTTTGGAAGGAAATTAAAATGAAAAATCATATATTCGAAGATCTATTTGAGTTTTTATTTGGCTAAATATTATATCATTTCATTATGAAATATTGACAATATTATATCATTCTATTCAAACATCAAAGGCATTTTGTTTGATTTGGGAATGAAAATAGAAAAGTCTTATATTCAAGGATGTATTTGCGTTTTTATTTGGCTAAATATTACATCATTCCATTAAACTATTCCAGACATGCTCATATAATTGCCATGCATTTTGAACCCAAACATTGTGAATTTTCTCAAGAAGAATATTGGAATGGAAATTAAATTGGCAGTATACCAATAGCATGACAATGGTCTTACATCTTAAAACTCATACTCACAAAACAACTCCTCTTCTACCTGGAGATCTCTAAGAGAGTAGACAACAATAAACCCTAACATATCAGTATGTAAAACAACCCATTTGTCTTCAATCCATGGTGGTACTCTAGGGTCATATACATACATAACATTTGTTCTATCCTTACGATGAATAGAGCTATTAATGTATCCAGCTACATTCCCATACAACACATCTCCGACGATGTATTGCGTATCCTCTTTTGGTGTAACATCTAGATCTTTGAGGAGGCCATAGGTCCTAAACCTTGGAATATAAGGGAGAAGTCCAATATTTAATATATCATTAGTCTCACCCATGTTAAAAGTATTTGGATATATACCATCTTCTCTTGGGTTTACACACCCCTTAAATGGACAATCATCAATAAGCAAGGTGTTAGTAAAATCAAACTCTTTATCATTTTCCTAAATGGCAAGCAAGGGCTTAAACATGCATTGAAGACCTGGCTTGTCTGGTCTATATAACATCTTTGTAAGTGGTTTGCAGCATTGATCTTGCCCCATAATTTTGTAGAATGGAAATTATTTCTCTGCAACCTTCTCCATCAAATGAACCATGTAGTAATTCACATTCTTCATTAATGTAGTTGACCATATGCCGACATGAAAGTGCTCAAAAAATCTATCCAAGAATTGAATACATCCATTTCAAAGAACAATCCATGTTCTCTTAAAAGTTTATATGATTTTGTGTTGATTAGAAAGCTTATTGGACTTGAGGACCAAAATTCCATTCAGATCAAGTAAAGTACTTTCTTTGTTCTCACAGATGGAGAACATCGAATGTGTTCCATTGACTCATCTGATTTTTTTATGTGTGGTATTTCTATATGCAAGGGATTTCCATCTGTGTCATGGCATGCAACAGTATCAAGTTGTGAAGTTAGGATTCAATGGATGTTGTCCATGCTTACATTTAAAAATGTAATCTTAAATCTACATTATATTTTCGCATTCACATTTTCAATTGTAATCTAACTATTTTTGTGTATTAGTTTATAGCTCCAATCTTCGCAATAGTTCCATCTCCAATTTGTATGTTTTAATTTCAAAAGGCATTGAACATAATCCAAATGCAAATTCCATACCCCAATCTAATTTGAAATCTACATAAATATCATGTAAAACTATGAAGATGTCTAATAAAAAATGAATTCCTTGTTACATTTCCAAATAGAAGATCTATTTCAAAACCAATTTCAGCATCTCATAGTCCACCAAGTGAGAGTTGTCAAGATCGATTATAAAATCAATTATAGTCTTTCATCTCACTCTCATGCTCTATTGTTTGGGCAGTCATACTATCGGTTCTAAAACTGATCTTAGCCTCTCATCATTTACTGGGGTTGAAATCCAATATCGGATATAAAACCAATCATATCCTCTCATCGTTGGTAGGGGATGATGGACTAAGTTCAATAATAGTTCTTAGTTACATAATAACATACTACTTGCAAAATTTACATGAACAATTCAATTATGAAAGACCTAATTAGTTTCAAAGATGCACTACAATCCAAAAGTTAAATTCACATAAATGCCTCTGAAATCACTGAAGATTTATGAATTCTGACCTGCTTCTTTGGATGCAAGTATCTACTGGGCCATTTTCTCAAGACCCTCAAGGGTTTGTTGGTTATGTACACATGTCAGTGCTACCAATTGCTGCTCAGTTGAAGTCTGCATTTCTCCACCAAGCGACTCCTCTTGGTTTTCTGTAGTTTCATCCTCTAGGTTTGCCCATACTCTCAACTCTTTAGATGTGGAGACTAGATTTGGGCACCTACCATTCACTTCAATTTCATCTTGACTTTGAATGACAAATGCATGCACCTTTCTCTTTAGCTTCAATGACTCTATGGTGGAAACTCCCTCTGTGAATGCATCCACAACACATTGATCTGGTTGACAAAAGTATTGAATGAAAGATGAGATATAGTTTGCATTCCGCATGTGATTGGGAGCTTCATCCTAATCATTGTTTTCACCGTCCTCGGAATCCTCATTAAATAAGCCAAAACTTATAGATGGTTGGGTCGAATTCTCCTTTAATTGATTTATCATTGCATCACAAGATCCTTTGCAAACCACACCAAAAACAACCAAATGTCCAAGGGCATCTCTAACCAAAGCACCTTTTGAAGACTCTAAAGAAGAGTGTGGGGTAGAAGAGATGCATCATGGCACAAAGAGTGAGAGCACAAGTGAGGCCAAATCCATGTATTAGAATGAAGGAATGACCTCCATTTTATAGAAAGAGAGGATGGTATAGGTGTTAGATATCAATGCTCCACTCTCGTGTAACGACGCGGGAACCGGCTAACTCTACTTGTAAGCCCCCCATATGAGGAGAAGGCATTTGAGTAGCTTAGTTATCCAGTAGGTCCTGGTTTGGACACGAGATGGGGGCCATGTGTGGCCTGATGGCTGGACGGAGTTGGCACACTTCCAACTAGGCTACATGCAAGTGCGGGAAGGCATCCCATGACTAACTGCATTGAGGGTAGATGGAGCATTTCCCGAGGTAGACCACTCTCGAGTTGTAGGGCCCGTTTGAAGCCCCAAATAATCGCAGATGGCTGTGGGCCGAACGGAAACCATAGGTTAGTTGCTCTATTTTATGCACTGGTTCTATCATGTGGTCGGTGGCCTATTTCAAGACTGGCCATTTTGGGTAGACTGGGTCGGTCATCCAATTGGGTCTAACTGACTACTAGTGGTGGCTATATAAGAGCAAGCCCATGAAGCCCATTTTATCACTAGCTATAGCAACCCTAATTCCTTAGCATCCAGCCTTCGTCCTCTATTGTTTCCAGCATGCCATCGAAGCTCCTCACATAGGAGTGCACGGTTGGGATGCAACGCCATCTATTGTATCAGTTTTATAGTAATCAAATTTTTTATTCTCCATACTATCTGCTTTTCTCTCTTGCATACGAGATCCTGCTATCTATTGAGCATAGACATTGCATTGTTTTCTTACATGGTATCAAAGCATGGGCTCTAGCAAGAAGATTTGGTAGTGTGTTTCTATTTGCGAGCAGATTGTGAGAGATGGCCCAGCCCACAAGATTGCAAATCCCACTGTTCAATGAAAGCGGAAAGTTGAATGGCTCTAACTATCCACTCTAGAAGTTCAAGATGAAGACCATCCTAAGTGCATATGAGCTTTGGGATACTACTACTAGGGTGGACATGAAGCCGGTTTCGACACTGAATCTAGCCAATGCAACACAACAGATAGTACCAACTGCAGATGAAATTCTCGCATGGACAAGAAGAAATACAGATACGCTGTGTTCTATTGTTTGCAGTGTAAGTGATTCTGTCGTGGCGTTAATTCAACATGTCACCATAGTGGAGGAAGCATGGATGGCGGTCTTGAAAAATTAGTATGACACCATGAATCAAATGTGGATTCAGAATCTGGAGACTCAACTCACGAACGAGAAACTGTCTGAGTCTGAAACAACAGAGAAGTTCATCACTAGGGTGAAGAATCTGTGCGATAAGATGACTGCGATTGGCATCACCATCACCAGTGAGAATCTAGCACGAAGATGCATACGGATTCTCCCACCAAAGTACGACGGTCTTGTTATAAGCTGAATACACAGAATAGAAATCCGCCCCTCAACTTTGAGGATTTTAGCACAATGCTTCTGGGGGAGATACGTCAAAAGATGAGAACTGGAGAAGATTCGGCTTTCTACACTGGATCAAAGAAAGGTAAGGGTAAGGACTCTGGTAACCCATCTTCTTTTGATGATAAAAAGAGAAAGAAGAAGATCAAGTGCTTCTATTGCAACAAGGTAGGGCACAAGCAGAATGAGTGCCGAAAGAAGATTGCATATGAGAAGAACGGAGTAAAGAAAGAGTCCAGCAATAGTGCACAAGCAGTACCAGTAGAGCTGTTCAAAGTAATTGAGGAGATTTGCATAGAGGCAGTTCATGTACCTGTGGAAAACCTTGGATTATTGACAGTGGTGCATCGCACCACATGACCAGTTGGAAGGATTGGTATACCTCTCTACAGTTGGTAGGGAATGACATCCTGGTAGCAGTCGGCAATGATGCGAAATGTCCAACAAAAGGAAAAGGTATGATTGCTCTCAAGTCAGATGGAGTTGTAAAACAGTTGTCCGATGTTCTTTATGTGCCAGATATTAATAGGAACTTGTCCATTTCTATGACCATGGATCGGGACCTCAAAGTTCAATTCGATAAGAATGATGCATAGATTTTGGATCTTCAAGGGAAGGTCATTGGTAAAGGTATATGGCGCAATAACATCTACGAACTCTCAGCTTTCAGTGCTCGAGCCGATGTGAAGAACATTAAGCCGTGGCATTAGAGGTTTGGTCATCTAAACCTTAGTTCTTTAAAGGAGATGCATAAAAGTGGAATGATTACAGACCTACCAAAAATTACAGATCTGTCGATGTATGTGAAGCTTGCATGATGGGCAAGTAGCATCAGCAGCCCTTTCCTAAAGAGGCCAGCAGGGCAAAGGCTCCTCTAGAGCTTCACACGGACCTCTGTGAAAAGATAAAGACAGAAGCTTTGGGTAGTTCCTACTAATTCATGACGCTGATCGACGACTACAGTAGGAGGATATGGATACACTTCCTGAAGACTAAAGGTGAGGCTTTTAGTAAGTTCAAAGAATGGCATGTAATGGTCGAGAAAGAATCAGGGAGGAAGGTGAAGAAGTTGAGATCAGATAGAGGTGGAGAATTCACATCAAAAGAATTCAAAAGTTACTGGCAAAGTCAGAGGATCAAGAGGTAGAAACCCCCGCCACATACATCACAGCAAAATGGAGTAGTAGAATGCAAGATGCGCATCATCTACAAAATGGGCAAGAGTATGATGAAAGGGAAAGATTTGCCAAAGACTTTCTGAGCTGAAGCATGTAACACGGCAGTTCACATTCTGAATCATAGCTACACGAAGGCTGTGAACAGTAGGATGACTAAACTGCAGGCCTTTTCTGGTAAGAAACCTTTAGCTGCACATTTCAGAGTTTTTGGATGTGACTGTTTTGTGCATGTCCCTGATGCTAACAGGACCGAATGGGAACCGAAGAGTTGGAAATGTATTTTATTAGGCTACAGTGAAGAGGCGAAGGGTTACTGTCTCTATAACCCTATTACCAAGAAGGTAATAGTAAGTCGCGATGTGGTCTTCTCAAAACAACCGCATCAATTGGAGGAGGATGCTTCCCTCCCAGACAACCAGGACCAGGATATTCATCCAGTACAACCACCAATAGCAAACCGAACTCCCCCAATAATGCTTGGGAGGATTCAAGATAAAGAAGAGGAAGAAGAGCCTGTAGAACCACAATGGCAATGGCCATTCCTGAAGTGGGTAAAGCAGCTTTTGGATGGCAGTGAACCTCCAACCATTGAGGAGGGACCATCCGAACACCACCGGTCCAAGAGATTAGAGGAGCAAAGAAGGGCGTAGGAACACTTGGTCAACTATGCTTTGATGACAGAGGTGATCCATGCTGATCAACCCAAGTGTCTTGAAGAGGCATAGGGTGATGATAGGTGGATGGAGGCTATGCAGACAGAGTATGGCTCCATAATGAAGAATAACACTTGGGACCTTGTGGATCCACCACCAAAACATAAGGTAATCGGCACCAAGTGGGTGTACGAGACCAAGTACAAGTCCGATGGCACGTTGGATAAGTACAAGGCTCTGGCTCATCGTGGTAAAAGGATTCACACAGGTACATGGTTTTGATTATCAGGATACTTTTGCTCCCACAGTTTGACTAACCACAATTTGCAGTGTTTTGGCTTTAGCTGTTTAGGGAAGTTGGCCCATCCGCCTTTCTGAATGAAGATCTCAAGTAGGAGGTATACGTGGAACAACCACCAGGTTTTGTGATCCCGGATTTATAAGGTAAAGTCTGTAAACTAAAGAAGGCACTTTACGGGCTGAAAC
The DNA here is from genome assembly GCF_047967505.1 of Dipteris shenzhenensis. NCBI lineage: Eukaryota > Viridiplantae > Streptophyta > Polypodiopsida > Gleicheniales > Dipteridaceae > Dipteris > Dipteris shenzhenensis. The sequence goes on along the minus strand of NC_141626.1, from coordinate 43,445,212 downwards.
AGGCCCCACGAGCATGGTACCAGCAGATTGATGCCTACTTTCTGCAAAACAGGTTCAAGAGGAGCCCATCTGATGCAAATTTGTATATCTACAGAGAAGGAGGCAGGCGTATAATCATGGTCCTTTATGTGGACGATCTTGTCATAATAGGAAACCATGAAGAGAAGATCTTGCAGACAAAGAAGTTGCTAAGAAGAGAGTTTGAAATGATAGACCTCGTACTGATGCATTTTTGTTTGGGGATTGAAGTTTAGCAAGAGCCAAAACAGATCTTCATTTCACAGCTGAAGTATGCTGGAGAGATACTGAAGGCATTTGGCATGGCTGAATGCAAGACAGTTGGCACCCCTATGGAGGTTGACGTGAAGCTCTCAAACAAGGATTCATCACCACTAGTGGACGAAGCGAAGTACAGAAGGCTTGTGGTAGCTTGATTTACGTGTGCAACATGCAGCTGGGGACATCAGCTTTGCGACTGGTGTACTAAGCAGGTTTTCTAATAAGCCCCGGGAGAACCATTGGGGGACAGGGATGCGGGTGCTGAAATACATCAAAGGTACACTTGATTATGGCATCACCTATACCAAGGGCAACATCTTGACCGGATTCTGTGACTCGGATTGGGTAGGAGACATGGACAGCTGGAGATCAGTGACAGGTTATTGTTTCTCACTTGGATCTGGAGCTGTGTCATGGGTCAACAAGAAACAACCCATAGTTGCTCTTTCTTCTACCGAGGCTGAGTACAAATCAGCATGCTTTGCTTCTAGCGAGGCAGTATGGTTGAGGAGGATTTTAGGGGACATGGGTGTAGTGCAAAACAAGCCGATGCAGTTATCATGTGACAATCGGAGTTGCATGGTGATTGCAAACAACCTTGTGTTCCATGTTCACACAAAACACATTGAGATTCAATATCACTTTGTACGCGAGCTCATCATGGATGGAGAGGTTGACTTGGTGTACTATTCGACTATAGAGAATGCTGCGGACATCTTCATGAAGGCTCTTGCAAGAGACTTGCTGGAGAGGCATCTTCATCGACTTGGCATTTGGCCGAAAAAGTAGGTTCACTTGCAGGTTGACATTGAGGGGGGGTGTTAGATATCAATGCTCCACTCTCATGTAACTATGTAAGAACCAGCTAACTCTACTTGTAAGCCCCCCATATGAGGAGAAGGCATTTGAGTAGCTCGCTTATCCGGTAGGTCCTAGTTTGGACACCAGATGGGGGCCATGTGTGGCCTGATGGCTGGACAGAGTTGGCACACTACCAACTAGGCTACATGCAAGTGCGAGAAGGCATCCCATGATTGACCGCATTGAGGATAGATGGAGCATTTCCCGGGGCAACCCACTCTTAAGTTGCGGGGCCCGTTTGGAGCCCCAGATGATCTCGGATGGCTATGGGCCACCGAACGGTGACCATAGGTCAGTTGCTCTATTTTGTGCACCGGTTCTATCATGTGGTCAGTGGCCTATTTTGGGACTGACCATCAATCGGCCATTTTGGGTGGACTGGGTCGGTCACCCAATTGGGTCTAACCGACTACTAGTGGTGGCTATATAACAGCAAGCCCATGAAGCCCATTTCATCACTGGCTACAACCACCCTGATTCCTTAGCATCCAGCCTTCGTCCTCTACAATTTCTAGCATGCCATCGAAGCTCCTCACATAGGAGCGCACGGCTGGGAGGTAGCGCCATCTATTGTATCAATTTTACAGTAATCAAATTTTTGATTCTCCATACTATCTGCTTTTCTCTCTCGCATACGAGATCCTGTTATCTGTTGAGCACAAACGTTGTATTGTTTTCTTATAATAGGCACCTCCCCTATATCAGTGGCAGTCAGCCCCTACATCATTGGGACTAGCCTAAATCCAAGCCCTTGGCCATACTTATCCCAACATTACCCCCCTCAAGGGTTTGCCTCTTGCAATGTCAAGGATGCATCTAGTCTCAATGTTTCTCATACCATCTCAGGGTGGTCACACATGGCCATCTCATGGTGGTCAAGGATAATCTATGTCTAGAATCTCATGCTTGCAAAGGTGCCCAAGGTTCAAGGTTTACAAAAATGGGATACACCAAACACATATCACATGGCCTACATCATATGGTGACCAAAGGTGAATTACAAAAGACAAAACACATAGCATTCTTTTTGGAGTACAACTCCAAGTAGAGAACGAACTCCAAATTTGACCAAGTGATGATAAACAAAAATTCAAAGACAAGTTGCTCAAAAGGAAAAGTCCTTGTCTTCTACCACAAAGTTGGATGCTTCGTTTGCTGAGACAAGTTGCTCAAAAGGAAAAGTCCTTGTCTTCTACCACAAAGTTGGATGGAGTTCTCTCTTCAACCCGATTTGTCATAGTCCTCTTTTTCTCATTGCAAAACTTTTCAGAGTGATTATTCTTGCCACAATAGGATTGATTTTATAACAATCCGCTAAGTCGCCCATAGAAGTCAGCTGTTAGCATCCAGCCCTGGGACGTTGGTGGTGTATCTGTAGCCTCTTGGTGGCTGGTGTAGGAGCTTGGGTTGCAGCGTCTATTGGAGAACAATTGGGCTGCTCATTCATGGAAGGTAGTTGGAGCCTGTAGTGCTCGACACTTACTTCTTGGAGGCCTTAGTTGGAGCTACGGGCTTGAGGCAAGCTCAAACAGAGGAGCAGAAGGCCCCTGAGCTATAGAAGCCCATGAATGCTCTTGTGTCTCTGTGGATTCCTTTGAGAATCAGTAGAGCTGAAAAATGGAAGATTGCAGAGGAGGAACAAGAACCTTTCTCTATCACACAATCTCTTATAAGAGTTGTCGCAAGAGCTGAGATCTTTTTTTCTGTCACACAACTAGAGTGAATACTCAATCTCTCAAAAAACTCTCAAGAAACTGAATGGATGAAATTCCTCTATCACTCAATGAAATTTTTTCTCGCACAGAAGAGAAAACTCAATCTCTCAATCTCTCAAACTCTCTCACGCTCTCATGAATCGCAATGCCTCAGTGGAAGGCAAGGGAGCTCTGATACCATGAAAAAATATGAAGAGGGGAGAGGAGAAGAGTGGAGATGAGGAGAGAGGGCATAGCTAGAGAGCACACCACAAATGACTAACTGTACACTAGATTCAGTTAAAGAATAGAATATATACAAACCCATTTGGGTTTAGGGTTAGGGGATCTAACCCTTTCCTTTATAGCACTCTATAAGGTTAGTGCTATGCACATATGATCACATGATGGTGCTATGCACACGTTATCACATGATGGTGAGCATGAACTCTCAACACATGGGATGCTCCATGGCTTGCCCACCATCATATGGCAACACACATGGCCCCAACCTATGACTTACTCCTAGGACTCTTGGTTTACAATTGGGAGGATTGGACAATGACTATGTATGGAAATACCCATGGGTCCAACAAGGTAAACCTCAAACAAAGGACTAACAATCATTTAAGGATGGACTATCCATGGTAGAGAACCATTATTGACCACACACACAACGCTTTATTTCATTCATTTTATGCATATAGCAAGGGCAAAGTACACTAGTCTGTTGAACCTAAAATTTTGATATGGGGAATGATGAAATATCTTGTCGTTTTCCTCCTTCTCTTCCAAGCTACCATAGTGTGAGGTACATTATCATTGGAGAGGTTCTTGGTGTAGCTCTTTTTGTAACTCCTTTGCCCTTTGATATTTCTTGCATCCTTCTTCATACCTTCTCTCTTAATGAGGTATGCTACCAAATGAGTAGCTTCAAGCAAGTTGACTTCAAGTACATGATCATATGCATTCCATATGCCTTCACATAAATCAAATATGAAGAGGGTATTACCAGTTGTTACTAAAACAAGGGCAATGTCTACTCTTGTACATAGGAGCTCATGAATGTATGGCATAATGCAATCATCCAAATGTAAATACACTCCATTCATTATGCTAGTACCATAATCATCTTTGAATTAGCTTCAAACATCAAGTAAGCACCATTATAGTGGTCAAACTTGGTCAACATATATGCATAAGCATCAAATGCTACAATTCTAATAGCATAAACTCCAAAATCTGTTACAAGAAAGTTCCAAAGTTGGAGCACTCTTATCTCCCTAACCATAGATCCAAATAAGGGGATTTCTAAACCAAATTGAAGCTTATATATATTACTACTCACACAGTGGAGGGTTATTGCAATTTCGTGTCAGAACGTCAGAGAGAGATGCACAATTTTCAACTGGTTTTTCCTTTATTTCTCCTTCTTCTATGGACCAAATGTGCTCAAACTTGAATAGTAGCTAGCTAATAAGGTCACCTAGCCTCCCCTAAGAGGAATTGATGAAATTCAGCTCCAACAGGTCGCATTGCATGAAATGGTGCAGACTGTAGATGTGTCAGCATGGGCAGAGGAAGCGACTATTCTCTAATTCCTACTAGCCAAGGATTTGCACCATCATAGAGATGCTTGACCTTAAAGGGCATTGACAATGGCTCAAAGAATGAGGAGAACAAGCCTAAGGAAAAAATGTGGTAAGAGAGCGAAGAAATCCTTCATTTAGAAAGAAGATGATGACATGGCACTCAAAGAGGGCTGATACCACATGTTGGAGTAACATGGAGACAAGATGGTGATACCAAGATGATGAAAAGAGAGAATTTATTCATGAGAGATATGCCCAATATATAGGCACAAGTTACATCCAAGAGTGACATCATATGTGAGCTCAGTAGAGCATCTAGATCCATAAATTTCTCCTAGTATCTCACAATTAGGTCCATGATTCTCTCAATCACACCTACTAGAACCTTCTACCACCTAACCTGGTCACACTAGCCACCATGTGGTGACACACAAACTCACACAAACCTTGTACCCCTTGGTACACTCCATTACATCAATTTGTCCTTCATGATAGTGAAGCAGAAGAAGACACTAATGAAGAAGAAGCTACCTCACCAGAAGAAGATGAGAATGATGAAGAATATCCCAAGAAGAAAAGGAAAGATGAGAAGTAGAAAAACAAAGAAAAATCAACAACAAAAAAGACAGCAGATAAAATCTCCAAGCTAGAGAAAATGATCAAGGAGCAACTTCAAAGCTTGAAGCCACCACCTCAAGCACCACAACCCCAAAATATTCCATGTGAATTTTGCAAGAAAGATAACCATGACAAAGAAAGATGTGGTACAACCCAAACTATAGAGGGAGGGTACCACCTTATGTACAATAACAACACAATTAAGAGACAGCTATACCTGCCAATCAAGTAGCGGTAGCAAGGCCAACCCAACAAAGATATCTAAATGCAACCCCTAGGAGGCAATTTCAGAAACAATGGGGAAATGAACAACAACAATAGCAAGGACAAACCCAGGCATGCACTTATTGTGGCATGGATGACCATAGGCAAGGCCCACAATGTGAACTTTGGTGTAAACACCGTGGGGAAAGATGTATGCAAATCATCCAATATGATGGAAGAAACAATCAAAATGGTCAACAACAACAATCTCCAAGAGTGAATATGGTATATATTGCTCCTCAGAATCTAGATAACAGTTTCAACAATCAGCAAAATCCAAGTGCTACTCATGCATTAGCAATTAAAAGGTCACGAAATACAAAGCGGATTGGGAGAAACACAAAGAGACAATGCTAGGGCAATGAATTGGCCTAATCTCAAAATGAGACAAGAAACAAAGCATTGCAACAAGTACTTGGCAACAATGCTTCCCAGGATGTCAGGAAAGAGCATCACATTAGCAAAGGCAAGGGGATCAATCAATATAAACAGATCCGCAATACATCTATACAACAAACCAAAGATGGCAACAACCACAAGCTAAAGCTCCTCAAAGCAGTCAAAAGACATCAAAACAGATTGCAATAAATAGAAGCTACATAGAAAAAGCTTCCTCAGAACAAGACACATCTGCAAAATAGGATATGCATTCTGCAGACAAATCAGGGTCAGAAATACCAGAAAGGAAAAACAAAGATATAATAGCAAAACCGCAAGATGTGCTACATTCCATCATAGCAAAAAAGTCAAATGCCTATGATGACTGACAATGAGTAGAAAGAAGGCATCAATACAAAACAAGAAGACCATACACTCTTTTACCAAAAGCATATGGAGTCACAAGTTCAAATCACTCTTAACCAACCATTGAACTTGGCTCTAGCCTTCAAACATCAGATTTGCAAGGGATTGCTAACACAAGAGTCAGATACATGCAGAGACTATAAAGCAAGTGATGATGAAGAAGAGACTCCAGACATTTATACATCTACAATTGAAGATGTAGACTATCAAGTGCCACTCATTGATGTCATTTAGAAAAGGAAGAAAATCCTAGAAGTTTTAGTTGATGGAGGTTCAGGTGTAAATATTCTATCAGGTGTAAATATCCTATCAGAGGAGATGATTACATTCATCATCACATCTCCGACATACAGTCTACTCCTCAAGCATGGATCACTCTGGATACTCTTTTTGGAGCCCGATCTAAAAACTCTAAAATTGCACTTATGATCTCATTCTTTGATCTACATATGCAAGAAGGAGCTACTATAGCCTCTCATGTCAATTATCTTCACAGTCTTATGGTTCAGCTTGCGTCAGTCAAGTCTCCCATCTCCGAAGATATTGCTATTGCTGTGCTTCTCAAAAGCTTACCTGACTCCTATGATACTCTTGTCACTACCTTCAAGTATCATACTAAACCTTCTCTTGAGGCTATCATCAATGCTCTCCAAGAGGAAGAAAGAACTCAACAACGAAAGGTAACTGACACTGCATTTTTAGCAAAGAAAGGAAGCTCTAAGGTAAGAAAGCCTTGCACCCATTGTGGCAAAACTAATCATGTGGAGAAGGACTATTTCAAGGCTCATCCATGCACCATTTGTGGCCGTGATAATCACTGAGAGAGGGACTGCTATCCAAAACCTCTACATCAGCTCCTACATCTACCTCAGCCCATGTTGGTGTAACATCTCCATCAGTTGATCCTGCTGTTCCTTCCTCACATGATGAGAAGTGGGCTTTCTGATTACTTCTATGTCTTGTCTACCACCTTGACCACCGATGATGTAGGTCAAGGGGTTCTAGTGTCTTGGTCTTTCTATTTGTCTATAGTCAGTCTTCTGTCTATCTAGTCTTGTCTGTCTGTCTATTTGTCTATCAATCTAACTGTGCTTTAGATCCATCTTGTCCCTACCCTTGTGGACCCATATGAGGATATCACTTGAGGAGGGGTGTCTCAGGATCTTTTTGTTTTGTCATGTCTTCTATCTTGTCTCTCAGTCTATCAGTCTTTATGTATGTCTTCTAGTCTTGTCTTTCTGTCTTACTCCTAGTGTCCACTTAAGGAGGGTGTTGGAGATAAGTGCACACTAAGTGTACTATTTCCTAATCTACATTTGTCTAAGTCTAAGTCTAAGTCTAAGTCTAGTCTTTATGTCTTGAGTGTGTGCCATGTGGCACTTCTACAATTATCCCATAAGCACTCTTACTTTATGTCTTGTACTTTGGCCCATATATTCAATGGGTCACATCATTGTAATCTATCAGTCTAGCTTGTGTCTTGTTTACACTCTTCTGAAGGTATTTCTAGTCTTTCAGTCTTGTCATCTCATTTCTAGTTTCTAGTTCTAGTTCTTGCTTCCATATTCCAACATATTGGTGCACCCATACTGCGACTCATCATTTCCCAATTGTTCCTGCAAAAGGTAACATTTAAATATTTACAAAGACCAACACCAAAGTGCATTTACATGTGATGCCAGTTGCATTGGCAAAGCGACACACCCCACTCCCTTGATCATAGTGCCTACCCACATGTAACCATAAGGTGATAAAAAATATTTACAATTGTCCTCCCATTATTTAGCCCTCCCATTATTTACAATTGTCCTCCCATTATTTAGCCCAACCCCAAGGGCTACAAACATTCTTGTTTGATAGCCTGAAGCAAACAGTAACTTCATGGCATTAAACATATCTTCATGTGTTATCAATGTTTGACAGCCTGAAGCAAACAGTAACTGCATGGCATCAAACATATCTTCATGTGATATCTCCTTTGGTGAATTCTCTTTCATCACAGGTGGTTCACATGTTGATACTTGCATTATCCTTACCACATACTTCTTCAATCTAAAGCCATTAACTCTGTTTTGATGCATTTTCCCCATCTAAATCACACAACTGATAAGACCTGTTTGAGTACTTCTTAACCACACAAAAAGGACCCTCCCACCTAGTCACAAATTTGTTATTGGCTCTCATCTGATTCTTCTCTTGGGTTTGAGCATAGTGGTCAACTGCTTTCATCATATCAAGTCGAGCTTCCTGCAGCTCAATCAATCTCCTCTCATGCTCAGCTTTAGGATCTTCCTCATACTTCATGAGCATCTTTAGGGCTAGAATCTCCACCTCAAGCAGCAACATAGCTTCCTTTCCATACACAAGATGAAACGGAGAGAATTGTGTACCTTCTTTAACAGCAATTCTATAAGCCCATAATGCCTGTGACAAAAGTTGGTCCCAATTCTTTCGATACATCTTCATAATCTACTCATCATGTTTATCAATTCTCCATTAAAATACTCATTCTTACTGTTGCATTGAGGATAGTGTGGGGTACAATACCTATGCTTGATCCCAAGTTCATCACACAATAAGTTCAACCAATTCACTTTTGAATCCAGGCCCTTTATCACTCACCAATTCAAGCGGCATTCCAGACCTACAACATATGTCTTCATAAATAAATTTACTCACTTGTTTGGCATTCACTGCAGTAACAACACTGCAGTAACAACCTGTGCTTCTTCCCATCTTGAGAGATAATCCACTGCAGTGAGAATATAACATTTACTACTTGAAGTCATGGGTAGAGGACCTATTGCATCAATCCCCCACTTCTCAAATATGTTGTAAGCAATGATTACATTTCTCAACTCAAGGTGTAGTACTCTTCTTCCCATTTGTTGGCACTGCAAGCAGGATTTGCACCAATGCTGAATCTCTCTCTGAAGGGAGGGCCAGACATACCCTTCCAACAATATCTTCCTCAACATTGTTTTAAATGCAAAGTGTCCCCCACAAATCCCCTCATGATTTGATTCAAGTATATGCATAATCTCTGCTTGCCATGGAATCCTTCTCAACACTAAATCTGCCCCCTTCATATACAATACATCATCAATGAGGCAATAAGGCTGGAAACTGGCCCCTTTCCAGTTGCTTGTCTGTGCCCTGTCCATGCCTTCGCCAGGTCCACTTCTGGCTTGTTCTAGGGTTGCTTTTCCACTGCTTTCTGTCAGAACCTCTACCCTAGGCTGGCCTAACTAGAAAGAGCATTGCTCAGTTCTCTTGTGGGTACAAGGGACTGATACTCACGGTCTATCCTATGCCTAGGAGAGACCTAGGTAGCTCGTGCCTGACTTGTCCTCAGACTGGGGCTCACAAAGGGGCCATGGCTTACCATAAAATCATCCTATCTTGGATCTATTATTGGTACAACATGTGCACTTCATGACGAGCCAGTGTGTCACTGCACCCAAGTGCAGGGGTGCATGTGACAAGCAACTCAAGCTTGACCATGACATGGTGCAACTCCAACATACATAGAAGTTGGCTTCTATGCAGACAACTTTGATGGTAGCTATCCCGACAATGCCCCACAACCTCACTGCTCGACCACCCCAGCAACCACTAGCATACAAGACAACTCTGATGGTAGCTATCTCGACAATGCCCCCCAACCCCACTCCTCGACCACCCCAGCAACCACTGGCATACGATCTTGTCCGAACTTGGTAAGTATGATGGTAAGTGTGATGATACTGCAGTCTCACAATTCATTCATCAATATGTGGCGCATTTTCCATTGTCATGCATCATAGATGATTAAGACAAAGTCCACCTTGTAGCTCCCACCTCACGGGGGAGGTAGTCATTTGGTGGTAGCATTAGTCGAGACTCCATACAGACCCGATCACCCAGGTGACAAATTTTTCTTGCAATACCTTCGTGTTCACTTGAAGTCTGACTTTCCACCACCACAGTAAATGACCATTTTGGAGGATGAGTTTGTTCATCTCTCCTAGAATGGTTCCACGGTGTTGACCTTCTCAAATCGGGTCATAACACTCGCACATGAGTTGGGCGGAAAAGCTCAAGTAGTCTGTTCGAGGGTTGGACACAAACATGCGGTTTCTGTGCAAAATTTCAAACCTCAATTGTATTAGTGGGCACTTACCTTGGCGAAGAATCAAGACGTGATAATGAGCTGGGGAAATTCCAAATAGGTCCAAGGAGGTTCAAAGACCCCCAACAACATCCTAGTCGGGTAAAGGAGCACAGTCCAAGCACAACAAAGACAATAAGCATAGCACTTTGGGGATTCAAGAAGGATGCCAATCCTAAAAAGTCTCCCGAAAAGAAGGCTAAGGTGAGGATTATTGGCGGATTTCTCTGGCCTGATGAGCAATTTAGGTATTAGTCTGAGAATTGTTGTTTCTTTTGTCACAACATTGGGCTCGATAAGAAGCTTTGTTCTAAGTGGTAGGGCTGAAAAGTAGCTCATGCTTCCATCGTGGCTTCCGGTGAAGCAGTAGCAAAACCTCTGCACATATGGTACTGCGAAAGGACAAAAATTCATTGTCTTGTTTGATATGGGTAGCTCTGAGGATGCTATTCACCACAATTGACATCCAAAATGTGTTAGAATACGAGTTGCTGGGAAAAAACAGATCTGAAAATACAGCAAGAGATATACCCAATCTGGAGGAGAACAACGTCTGAATTCTTCCACGGGATGTGGGCAAAACCAAGGCAGCAAAGCTGCGTACAACCACCTCGAAAGGTGTCGAATCCAGGCTGCAAAACCTCCTCCAAAACAGGGCGCCTTCTCCACGCTGCTGCGGGCTTCAATAGAGGCAAGAGCTCCCAAAAGACGGGCTCAGAAATGGATGATTTAGGAATGCTAGGAGGGCCCTCTATATCTAGAGGGAGGGGCCAACCAACCCCCTCTTGCCAACCTAACCCTAACCGGCTGGCCGACCTAACCCTAGTCGGCTGCAGGTCGACCTTCTGGCCGACCCTCTCTTTCTTGCCCCAAAAACCGCATGTTCTCCCCCTGGCTCTCCTCATTTGGGGGCCTTACAACTGGGGGGAACATTGATCTTCTAACACCCCTTCTCAATGACCCAACGGTGGGCCAATACCCATTCGCCGTATGAGATGATCCAACTGATCTATGGAGAATGCTTTGGTGAAGATGTCTGCCAAGTTGTCCGCAGTGGGATAGTATAACAGCTCAATGCTTCCATCGCTAATGAGCTCTCGAACAAAGTGGTAATGTACCTCGATGTGCTTCGTTCGAGCATGGAAGACTGGGTTCTTTGCGATGGCAATGCAGCTCTGATTGTCACACAACAATGTAGTGGCATCCTTCTGAGTCATGTTTATGTCCCCTAGGATCCGCATGAGCCAAAGTGCCTCGCATGCTGCTATACATGCAGCTCTGTACTTTGCTCTCGTGGATGAGAGGGCCACTGTCGGTTGCTTCTTGCTTAGCCAAGATATCACACCTAAGGCTAGCATGAAACAATATCCTGTTGTTGACCGCCTATTGTCACTGTCTCCTGCCCAATCTAAGTCACAGAATCCACCGAGTTGCCCTCCCGAAGTGTAGGTGATGCCGTAGGTACAAGTATCCTTGAGATACCTCAATACTCGCAAACCTGCAGTCCCTGCAATGGTTTCGAAGAAAACCAACATAATACACCAACCGCATATGAGATGTCAGGCCTGGTGTTGGTGAGGTATAGAAGACTCCCTACCAATTGTCGATACTATGTCGCATCAACTTGCTGAGATGTATCACTATCATTCAAGTGAGAAGTTGGGTGGTTTTCCATCGGAGTCTCTCTCTAGTCTCCATAGCCAAAGGTCACCTTACACTAGGTATCAAAGCCCAAGGTTGGAGCATCCTCTTCAAGGCTGGAGTGCCATACCTTTTTCATCTTTCTTCTCAAGTTCACTCATGTTTTTGAGTTTTGTCTGTTCCATCTACTTTCTGCATTCCTAGGAATCCCCCTCCTATCTCTCCACACACTCTTTCCAAGAAGAGGGCAAGCTTTTGTGGGGAAAAAAAACATGCAGATTTCGTCAAAAGATCTAGGCTAGCTAGGGTGTCATTCCCCACATGAGCTTCATTCGGGGACAAAGGGGGAGCACCAAGGATAGGAAGGAGGGAGAGTTTATCCATTTTCCCTTCTTTGTTTTTATCCATGGGCAGCCCTTCAGGAACCACCTAATGATGGGCAATAAATTAAAGGTGATCATGATAACATGAAGGCTACATGAGCCTGTGCCTTCATGACAAGGTTTCTTCAATATACTTCTTGAAATTTCCATGAATAGAAATCTTTTCATTTGCTTGCAACATACCAGTGATGATGCTTTAGTGTGTTTTTCTGTAAGGATGGTTGAGATTTTCTTCGATTGATTGTGTTGCAATACTTTCATGCATGTTCTAAGGAAAATTGTGTACTTGGTGTTGTTTTTAATGGTTGGTTCAAGACAAGAGTTCCCATCTTCTGGGGCTCACCAACTTGATCTACTTGTTTTGGGTTGGTCTTATATGAAATATTTTCTAGATTTCTACCTATAAGCATAGCTAATTTTTGTGGTCCTTTTAATGTAGGGCAAAGTTGGCACATGGGTTGTTGTCTGGATAGTATTCTGTGCATGTGGAAAAGGTAGTCATACAATTCAACCAACAATTGGCTTGTTCAAATAAAATTTAGTGGTTGTCACAATTTTTTATATCTTAAGGATTCATCACTATATTCCCAGGTGACTGATGGAGACTTGAATGAGTCAGTTGGGTTAAAATGTGTAAGTTCTGGAGTTTAATCCTTCAAATCCGAGTATTATCACAGCTAGCTTGGCATTGGAGGATATGTTTCCTGTAAAGTGCAGTTTCTTATGAATTGTTGGTTGGCTTGTGTGTTCTTAATATTGGAAGTGATTAGGGAGTTGAATTAACTTGGGGTCATGTGTCAGCCATTTAATCTCCATTTGTTTTTACTATTTCCTTTGAAATATCTATTTTTTTGATTCCATTGTCAATACACTTCCCAAAATGTGCCATAATGACGTGGAACAGTGGCATGTGATGGGAGTGAATACTATGAAGTAACCATCTTGCTATATTTTAGATATTTGGACAAAGTTTATTTGCAATACAAACATTCTTTAGTGCTGATTATTTCAGAACAATTAGATGGCATTTAAGCATTTGAGGGTTGTAGAAAAGCCTATGGAAGCTTTTATAAAGAGAGCATTACATCAAAAGCAGTGGACAACATAGAATCTGAAAAATATGGAGTACCATGTGGACTAGAGAAGCTGGCATGTCGTAGCCCTTCATGTTGTTGAGATAACTCAAAAGAAACTTTAATTGCATCAATCCAGATTTCAAGCGTATTTTTGAAGGAAAGTTGCTTGACTTGAACTGAACTGCATAAGAGAACATGGCATGTTGTAGCCCTTCATGTTATAGAGATAACTGAAAAGAAACTTTAATTGCATCAATCCAGCTTTCAAGCATATTTTAGAAGGAAATTTGCTTGACTTGAACTGAACCGTGTAATAGCTAAAAAATGAATAGCTGAATACAATAACTGTGAGAGTGAGAGATGAGTAGAGAAACTCAAACCTGTTGCATTCAACAACAAAGAAAAAGATGATAGATACAACATAGTATGAAGCTTTAGACCTAGACAAACCTTGAACCTTGACGATGTAGTAGAGTGACGTGGCATCTAAAATCTTGGAGATCTCACCAATGGGTAGAGCATATGTGGTTGGGTTTCTTAACTGATTGCATCATTTAAATATGACAAACACCTAGTGAGTTACAAGACAACAAAGTACACAATGTCCCAATAATCATTGAAACCATGAGGATTACATCCTACAATCCCCCCTTTGAATTTCAAGACCAGAAAGAAAACAAAAGTAGACTTAATCTAGAGATGCTATGGTAGTTGCAGGAATCGTCTCTTTAAGATTAAGATGTTGTGAAGGTCCAAAGGATGAAAACACTTTGGTAAGTGCCTTCAATACAACTATATGCAGGGTTGTCATCAATCAATAGACCACCATGATCTTTTTGGATTCCACTTTCTCACAATTGAAGTGTTGATATCAATGTGTCTAGTCTTAACCCAAGTGCCAACATCTGTTTTCAATGAGAAAGAAAATGTATGTTACAAAACAAGAGGGCACTCACAAAGAAATCATCATAGAAGTTCAAATTGCAAATGATCATTGCAATACAAAAGTGATTTCTTATCGAATGGCTACTTTAACATCGAGAAAGAACAAGCGATTATGAGTGATATTCTATCGGGAGTGGATGGCTTCTTTGACATCGAGGAAGAAAAAGGGATTAGGAATAACATCATATTAGGAGTGGATGGCTTCTTTGGCATTGAGGAAGCATAAGGGATTAGGAGTGATATCCTATCAGGAGTGGATGGCTTCTTTGACATCGAGGAGCACAAGGCATTAGGAGTGATATCCTATTAGGAGTGGACAACTTCATCAACATTGAGGAATCAAAAGGGATTAGGAGTGATATCTTACCAAGCGTGGATGAATTCATTAACATCAAAGAAGCATAAGAGATTGTGAGTGGTATATGAGAAACGCAATCTGAAAAAATGCAATCAACAAGGAATCACTAGATATTTGACTTTGATTTGGAAGCTGAAGGTGAAACATGCAATGGAGGTAAAGTCACAAAGAACAAAGGAGAACCCAAAATAGTAGCTTCCAACATTGAAATGTACAAGAGAAACCAAAAAGAATGTATAGGTGCTTGAAGAGGAAGCGAACCCATGCAAGCCGAGTAAGAGATTGAGAATGATGGATACAGAGAACACGAGGAATGATTTGGGATTTAAGTGTTGCAAACGAAGATGCATGCATTTTGTTGACTTACATGATATGCAGACATACAGCAAAAATGTGTGGCAACAGAGAGGGTGAACAAAACGAATACATCGTTGGAAAATTATCTTGCTTCCTTATAAATGATAAGAAAAGGCCTTTAGTATTCAAGATCAATCTTGTGATTCATGGAAAGAGAATATGGAATAAAGCATTCCAAGTTTTGACAGGTTTATCACATGGAACCTATTGGGATCTAGTTGGAAAAGTGAGGGAAGGAGTCAACTTTAGTGTTCATGGAAATAAAGGGACTTCCAAAACAAGAAATGCAACTTTACATGTTGAGGCATTGTTGGGTGATTTTTTGAAAGATAACGCTTTTCCCCAACCACACTTGTCTTGCAAACTTTCCAATGGTGAAGAGGTCACCGAAAAACACCTTCCCATGGGCTTAAGAAAGAAAGAAGTATTTGAATGCATTAAAGAGAAGCTAAGGGAAAGAGGTCAATTTGTAATTTCTTCTCACACTTTGTATGCAACGTGGCAACTGAACTTTGCAAATGTGAAGATTTCAAAGAGATTGAAAATGTCAAAATGTAATGATTGTGATGATTTGAAGCGGACAATTGAGAGCACCCAATCCAAAGGAAAAAGAATTGTATAAAAGGAAGCATCAACACCATCATGGACTTGTTCGAAATGCAAGACATAAATATTCATTTTGGAAGGAGCAAGCTATTTCACATCCAGAGAAGTACATGTGCCTTATTGTGGATGGTATGGATCAAAACACGACAATATTACCACTCTTGTTTTGTACTCCTCCAAAACTACAAGGAAAGTACTTTTTGAAGACATGTTTATGTGGAGTGTTGGTGCATGGCTTTAAGTTCCTTGGAGACATTTGGATAGATTGCTCACATCCCCATGACAGCAATCAAGTTATAACTTCTATTATGCAAGCGATTCAAAATGTACATGCAACAAAAAGTCATCTACCAGGCATTCTAAGAATACAAGTAGATACTTGTTGGAGAGAGAATAGAGTGTATTCAAAAGGTTTCATTGTGCAAGTGGCCTCTTCATCTTTTTTGTTGCACAATGACATTTTACACTAGAGGCACTCTCTTTTCTTGCTATGCCAAGATAATTCAAGCAAGCAAAATTGCAGGCTCTCCCTTGAATGTCAACTACTTTTTTACTTGGCCAGCACTAGGGCATTTTGTGAAACTCTCAAATCTTATCAAGCCATGTGGCATAATGTAATCCATTAGATCTAGCTGCGACACGTTGATAAATAAAGAATGCAGCTCCAAAAAGAGGCATGCTTGCTAGAGACTTTGGCACGTGACATGCTAGATTCTTGCAGTTCAGGCTCTTGCAGAACTAAATGATACTATAGTTCTTAGCAGATGCATTTTATTTGCAAAGACAGACAAGTTTTCCTTCTTCATAATCGCTACTCTATTGGCTGATTGGAAAGGAGTATGAGGTTGGAGGCAAGAATCATCTTTCAACGAGGCAATCAAGAGGTACCTGCAACATATCTCCCCTTTTCCTCCCTTGTTTGAAGATGCAAAAATTACACAGAATCCTCTTCAGTTCTATCATACCCTAGCCATGGTTGTAAGGATTTCTCCCTGTGATAAAGCTGCCAACAATTTGTGATAAATCCATTGTATCTAGACAATCCTTATCGCACTCTCTGGTCTCGCACATGCGAGACAAAAGTATAGATAATAGCTTGTAATACATAAATTGGGTGTCCAGGTCCCAATTAACCTGGCAACAAGTCATGGAGCATATTGTCTAAAATAACCTCCCTCCCAATCACAAACTGTATTTCCATTTTCTTTATGATTTGCAAAAACATTTAATTGAAAGAACCTTAAACTCAATTTCACAATGTGCTAAACTATTGTCAATGAAAGAAGCATGATAATTTTCCTAAGAATGAAAGATTGACATTGGGTAGAGGACACAATCAATTATTGTTGAACTTGATCTTCTTCAATGCGTAATGCCTTTTAGTAATGCATAAGTCTAACTCTAGCCCATTTTTACTCTCTAAAGAGTCCAACTCTAAATCATAACATCAATGACATTGGTGCCTCCCATTTTTGTTGCCTTGCTTTATTGTTAATAATCACACTCGTGCTTCTAAACTCTTATGATGCTCATAATGTGATTGTAGAAAGTATTTGCATTTTATAAAGTGGTTTCAAATGGTTATGAGTTTATGGGTCAAAAGATTACTTGGTTCCTCTCAATAAAGTAGGGCAATTACACTGGTTTTTCCACAATGTTAATGCCTTGTGCCTAATGCTAATGCTAATGAGTAGTGTAAATTCTTTTTGCCTAATGTCACTACAAGGGATCGGGCTCATACTCACGCTACTAGCCGCAAAAAATCACTTGTAGAAAAAAAGTAGCGGGCCTGTGTATCAACGCGTGTATCATCATGACCAGAGACTAAATCGCGTGTATAGAGCCAGTCAGATGCACGGATACACAGGTTCACACACGCATTCTAACAGTTTTGCTGCGCTTCTATATGCGAATTTAACAGAGTATTTGCGTATGTACACGCGAGTTTTAACAGACTTGACACATCGATATACGCAAACAGAGAGCAAAAGAAAAAATCCACAGAGTGCTATTTGGTAGATGAATGCTGTTCCAACATTCCAGCACCCAATAGCACTCTGTGGATTTTTTTTTGGGCATCCACGGAGAAGATTTTGTGCATTGTCATTACACAATTCAAGAACGACATGAATGCATACATTATCAATACACAATTCAAGACAGACATGAATGCAATACTATCAATACACGATTCAATACTATCAAAATTTTATCTGTACACATATATACAAGGGAGTCCATATGTCGAAGTAGCCCATGGCTTCAATTATAAACAAATATATACAAAGTCAAATTGATTTGTCTAAAAAAGCCCATGGCTTTAGTTACAAAAAAATATATACAACCACATCCTCAATACGGATGTGATACTATAAGTCTAAGTACTACTCAGACCCAGATGATGAGCCGGTGCTCCCTCCATGATCAGATGAGCTCACATCGGTATACATGTCCGATGAGTAGTGCTCACATCCAGCAAGAGCAGTGGCGGTGGGTGGATCATCAGCATTAGGAGCATCAGTAGGTACAGCAGCAACTTGTGCCTGTTCAAGTAATATATCATATATAAGTATATATATATGTAATTATAAACCAAAATCATTCGTTTAGAGTTTTCAAGTACCTGTTGACTGCATGGTCTCATGGCCATCTCAAACTGTGCGTTCGTAATACATCCCTCGGTTTTGAAGGGGGCCCACGTGTCACGTCTGCTATGCTGACGAGCATACGTAGTCTTGTGGGCTATGGGCTTCCTCCCCATAACCCATCATTGTAACATAATCAACACAATTTGTAAGATTAAAACAATCATAGAATCAATGAATTAAGTAAACAATCAAATAAAGTAGCAAGATACTTACGAACTCTACCTCCCACGACTCGACGCGTCCAGATCCAAAATGCGAAGATCCAATGGATCCTCCCTTTCATTCGGGTCAAGCATCGCAGCTAGTGAGCTTACCAGGTAATTATGCCCTTCGTCTTGCATTCCAACCTTTCATCATGCCAAATCTTGCCTTCTCGGCTCCGCAGGGTCACCTCATGCGGAGGGGATTTGCTCCCATGATGGGGAACCCCCTATTTAGCCATTATTCTACGTCCGAGCTGCATGCATCAGACTAATTAGTATTTGGCAATCCGTCGAGGGGCAGAGCGAGGGGGTACAAGAATATTGGGAGGGCAAGGGCGATGTAAGGAAGCAAGGGGAGAACGATGGGTAGAGGAAAGCGGCAAGAGAAGAAAAGGAGGAGGCAGTTCGACGACCGCCGCCCTGTAATGTGAGCTTTCTTTTTGTAGCATCCCTTGCTTCTCTATTTTCGAAGTACATGTTCTCAATATAGTCTAATGATCTAAGGGTGTATATTGTGCCATGTGGAAGCACAGGATTTCAGAATTTAAAAAAAATGTCCTAGTGTTGGCTAAGTAACCAGGGAAATAGAATCCCATGGCCATGACCATGATCATAAACCATCTACTCGGTATGTTTCCCGAACCAGCCCCTCTGGGGTTGGTTACATCTGTGTTATAGTCCTCGCCCCTCAAGCAGAGAGACCCTAAGAGAAGAAAGGTGGACCAGGAGGCACAGTCCTCATAGCCACAGCCAGGTACAGAAGAGGCCGGACAAACACAAGGTGCCATAGGCCAGATCCCAAAGTCCACAATCGGGGATGCCGCAGGTCAGACATAGGACTAGCTTGACATAGAGATCCCACTTACAGATGAGTAAAAAGCTGAGGCAGAGAGGAAGTACCATGAGAAGGGAAAAGGACAGGCCTCCATGCCACCACCTCCACCCCCTCCCCCCGCTCATCCTAACCCCTTTGCAACACAATTAAGCCAAATCCTCATGAACTTCACCCAAGTCCAGGCCAACCCCTCACTACTGGATGATGTACAGGAGCTACTACTCCAAGTGATAGAGCAGGCTACCCTTGCAGCTAGGGTTGCATACACAAACGAAAATTTTATGGTTTAAGAAGCCAAGACCGCATCCAACATAGCCGAGAAGGAAAGAGATGAGGCCACGAGCCTGCTACTTCAGACACAACAGATCAAAGAGAGGGTAGAGCTCGAGAATGCCAACCTTTGGAAAGAGGTTGCCCAACTCAAAGACAAAAGGAACAATATAGGGATAGAAAGAAAAGACAGCTGCAGCAATATAATGATCACCTCCAATCCCTAGCCTGGAGGATATGGTGAAGCAGACCCATCAGCACAAGGAGGCTTTGGAAAAGGCCATTCAAGACACCAAGGAGCAGTAGGCTGTTGAAATAGAAAAAGTCTGATAACAGGCCACCCTAGCGTTCTCCCTCTAGGCACAAACATATGCTCAAATTGCCAAACTCACCGAAGAATTGCAAGAGCCCCACCAAGCCCCCACACCTCTCCAGTCCATTGACATCACCCTTGAACAATGGCTAGATCACATCACCACCACCTCCACCTAGCTCTCCCATGTCACTTTTGCTTCACGAACACCACACGACACCCTCCTTATGCACACATGCACTTCACTTATCCCTCATCCCCCATCACATTGACACTAACCTACCCCTCCCGCCTCACCACTTTTCCACACTTCTCGACAAGCTCGACCCTAGCACTCACCCATACATAGCTATGTCAATTTTTGCATTATTGCAACCAACCAATGCCCATCCGAGTCGACACTTTCTACATGCCGATGAACCATCGGTGGTCCTAGCCACAATTCAGGGAACTCTAGAGCAAGGACAATGAGGTGAAATGGAACTTCCCGTACTTCATGCACCGCTCCTCAATCACCATCGAGGAAGCCTTCTGTGATTGGATGCACAATTTCTGCTCCAACTGGCGCAAAGTTCAAGATCCGGCAATCAGGGCCACCATTCACTTCTTCAAGCTAATCATCCTTCTCTAAGAGGTACCAATCAGCAAGGAAGAGCAGGCATTCGAGGTCACCAGCCCCATAATCTTCGACCTCAACAAAGGTCCCAATCTTCGGTAGGTGACCCACCTCTACTACAGAGTACGCAACCTTACCACCACTAACCTTGCCACCTTCGAAGACATGTTCTCCCATCTCTTCTGGAGACCATACCATGTCTTCTGCCACACCTTACCTTGGCTGCTAACACACTGAGAGAGCATAGAATGGATGGAGAAGGCAAATGTACTACGCTACCATGACTAATCTTCACCAACGCCACTCCATTGATCCATGTGACTGGATCGACACCAGGTCGGTGAGCATGCTAACCATTTTTGAATGGGTTAACAGTGCTAGTGGGCCCTGCCTCCAGTTTTGCATTCTTTTGTATGTATGTAGAAACACACTATTGTTGTAAATAGCAGTGTCCATTTAATTGAAATGAGAGCAAGGAAATAGAAAAACCTTGTATTATGTTCCCGATACTACTAGGAAGAGGCCGATCCAATCATATTTATTTCGACCAAGTTGGAAAGATAAGGTCTGGTAGGGGAAAGTTAGGGTTAGACCATCCCTTCAAAAGATCTTGTATAAAAGCCAAGTCTTTTGACGTCGGTCTTCATTCTCTTTTGCAAGAAATAAAAGCTCCCATTTCCCTCCCACTCCCTTGTTGTGTTGTGGTTGTGTTTGCTTGTTTCCCTACTTGCCTGCTCTTTGATGGTGCACAATGCGTTCCCCCTTCCAAATCACCATGCTCTCACGTATCTTCTCATCCCCTCCTCCCCTCCCCCTTTTCCCCTTCTTGCAGAGCATTGAGCAGAGAGATGTCTGGAGGCCATGGGTTCGTGACACCCTATCGGACGAGACCACGATGGAGGCAATTGTCGACCTATGGCAAGTGGTTGGAGGCCCTAAGCACCTCCACGTCGTTGCATCCCATTCCCCACAACAAGTTATCTCGAGGTAGGTGTTCCTCGCGTACACCAGCATAGCAGCAACCACAAGAGGGAGAGATAGAGTGGAGTTGGGGTCTTGGGTATTTATAGAAGGATGAAAATGCCCTAGAATAAAAGGCTCATTAAGTCACTCCTATGACAAGGATAAAGGCAGCATGTGCTCATTATGTGGAGGTTTTAACCACACTTCATGTCAAGGACCTGGTCCTTCCTTGAGGGTCCCTAGGCCCATGTCATAGTGCATTTTTAAGAATTATGAGTTTGGTCATAGTTAAGTAGGGTAGGTGTGTTTCTATACCCATGGTTTATAGTAGCAAATCCTCAACGAGGACAAGATATCATCTAGGAAGATCAAAATAAATGCAAAATCCTTGGCCTTGTAAGGTGAGAAAGATTTTAATTCAAAAAGAAGAGCCTAGCCCATTTAAAGATTGACTATCATTTAGACTCCAAAAAAAAGGGAATATAACTTCCATCCAAACATATTGTTAACCATTATATACCAATAAGAGGTTCATAAAAAGCCATAAATACTAGGGACATCGAATTTTTGAAAATATGCCATGCATTACAAGGTAAGACATTGTATAAAAATATGTCTCGAACCAAAATGCTACCCAACGTGTATCCATGAGTTGTAAACCTATGGTTTTCCTAGGTATGAGAGTAAGTAATTAGGATCTATCATGATGGTCAAAGTTTGACTCTAGCTTCTCGGAGGGGAACCCATGCTTTAGGTCATTTATTTAGAAAGACAAAAATTAGGAGCATAAAAGAATCACATCCAATCTCCATCATGCCATAAGAGTTTGTGTGTAAAATAATAGTGGGCACAAATCCTTTCTTGAACAAGGGACTTGAATAAAGAGGGGGCACTTAAGAGGAGCGAACCCTTAATAGTACAAGGAAAAGTAGGTCTGAGTAGATAGGCATTAGTAATCAATGACCTTAAGGGTTAAAAAGAGGTTCTGGTCATCAACGACCGGCAAACCAGTATCAGGATGCCTAACCAACAGTCAGCCGATCGGACAACTACCAGGGTGCCTCCAAATGCCGATTGTGTTGTGGAGCAAGGAAGACGCCAAATGTCGTTTGTATAGTGGAACAAGGAGGAGGATAATAATTAAGTAGAGAGTGTCGCAAGGGACCTCATGTCATCAAAGCATCAGGCAGAGATAAAAGAAGGAGACGGAGTATCATGACTCTCATTGATGATTTCACAAGGTATTGCTGGGTATATCCTTTAAAGGCCAAATCTGAAGTTTTCTTATGCTTTCAGAGATGGCTGAATATGGTTGAGAATGAATCAGGATGCAAGCTTATCGCCCTCAACACAGATAGGGGGGGTGAGTATATGTCAAAGGAGTTTGATGCATTTCTATCCTCACGGGGCATTATTCACTCATGCACTACTCCTTACACTCCTCGGCAGAATCCTATTTCTGAAAGAAAAAACAGGTCCACAATGGAGATGGCCAGATGCATGCTTAAGGCCAAGTCTTTGCCCAATAAATTTTGGCTTGATGCAGTAATGTGTGCCAACTATGTGCTGAATAGATCACCTACACGGGCATTAAAGACTATTACACCTTATGAAGCATGGAAAGGCAGGAAACCTTCACTTTCACACATGAAAGTTTTTGGGTCTCTTGCATATGTTCATGTACCATCTCAGCTGAGACATAAGCTTGATGACAAGGCAATCAAGTGCATATTCATTGGTTACAGCCAGGAGAGCAGAGGGTATCGGTTATATCAACCAAATACTGGGAAGATTATTGTCAGTAGAGATGTGATCTTTGCCGAACATTCAGCTTCTCCTCTTGTGGACTGCAAAGCAGAGCCAGATATTGACATGTTTGATGCCTTTGAATCTTGGTTACCTCTACCATCATCAGAAGAGGATTTTGAGCAGCAACATGCGCCTCCTGCAGGCCCTCCACAAAGCAATAATCAGCCTCAACCTCCTGCTGATTTGCAAGTTTCTCTTCCGCCACAAAATGATCCCATTACTAATGATGCAGTCATTCAAGAAAGAGCTGTCAATAGACACCAAAGGCAAGTTCCCAGATGGCTTCTTGACACATTGAGGGACAGCAAACAAGATCAGCCTTTTGCTGCCCGGACAAGATCAGGGAATGGACAGCATGGTCACTTTCTTGAGTCTGCACTCCTTGCTACAGCTTGCAATGAAGAGCCTTTGTGCCATAAAGATGCTTTTGACAGCAAAGAGTGGATGGATGCAATGAAAACTGAGTTACAATCTATTGCCAAAAATGACACTTGGGAATTAGTAGATCTCCCACCTGGCAAGCATGCCATTGGAACGCGGTGGGTCTACAAATTAAAAAGGAAATCTGATGGCAGCATAGATCGATACAAAGCTCGTCTTGTTGCAAAAGGGTATGCCCAACAACAAGGCATTGACTTTGAGGAGACATTTGCTCCCACATCCAGGATTACTACCATTCGATGTGTCATTGCCATTGCAGCCCATCATCATTGGCAAGTGCACCAACTTGACATCAAGACTGCCTTTCTTCATGGGGATCTGCAGGAAGAAGTCTATGTGACACAACCTCCTAGCTTTGAGGTTGTTAATTCTGAAAATAAGGTATGCCCGCTTAGAAAAGCCCTTTATGGTTTGAAGCAGGCACCCAGGGCATGGTATGCCAAAATTCATGCACACTTACTATCCCTTGGTTTTCATAATAGTCCTACAGAACCCACCCTTTATTTTCGTGGGAGTGGATCTGATTTTTTAGTGTTGATTTTATATGTGGATGATATGCTTATCACGGGCCCAGATACTCAGCAAATTGCAGCTTTCAAGGCTGATTTGCAGCAGATTTTTGACATGTCAGACATGGGACAGCTCCATTATTTTTTGGGCATTCAGTTTGCTCATGTTGAGGGGGGTATCATGATGTCTCAGTCCAAGTATATTGAACAGCTCCTTGATCGTTTTCAGTTTGAGGATTGCAAGCCAATCCCTACTCCAGTGGACCCTGGCTTCAAATTCTCAGCTCATGATGGGAGCCCACCATGTGATATCAGTCTTTATGAGCAGGCTGTTGGATGCCTTATTTATTTATGTCACACCAGACCTGACTTGCAGTATGCAGTATCTCAGCTCAGCAGATTCATGCACATGCCCAGTTCACAGCATTGGCTGGCAGTGAAGAGAGTCTTCAGCTATCTCAGAGGCACTCAGGATTTAGCCCTCTTCTATGGTGATCAGGGTTCACTTACCATGCATGCTTACACGGATAGTGACTGGGCAAGATGTTCCGACACCAGAGTGTCACATACTGGCAATTGTTTTTTGCTTGGCAATTCATGTATTTCTTGGCTCAGCAAGAAGCAACCGACAGTTGCCACGTCTAGTTGTGAGGCTGAGTACAGGGCAGCCTTCACCGCTACAGTAGAGTGTGTTTGGCTTCGACAGTTACTTACAGATCTTGGTATTTGCCAGACATCCTCCACTATTGTCTACACTTACAGCCAGAGTGCTTTGGCCATTGCGCGTAACCCAGTGTTTCATGCGCGTACCAAGCATATTGAAGTTCACGATCATTATGTTCGAGAGCGGTTGTCAGCAAGAGACATAGAGTTGTCCTATCTTCCCACAGAGGACAACATCGCAGATATGTTTACAAAGGCACTTCCTCGTCCCAAGTTCGAAGTCTTCCGACAAGCTTTACACTTGGTTCCCTTTGTTACATGATCTGACATTCCTTGTACATTCATAGGTGGCTATATCCTTTTGGATGAACATGTGCCACCATGACCAGAAACTACCAGGTATTCTGAGACGTTTCCAGAGTACTTCAGCCCATCCCATGGAGGGGGGTTTGTAGGCCATCTTTTGGTGGTTCTAGTGATGCCCTATAGGCCATGGTATGTGCCTTGTAGGCATACGTGTAGGCACTTATAGTGTTAGTGCCTTCTATGCCACATAGGACACTTAGTCCTATGTGACACCTAGGACACTTAGTCCTAGGCCTAGATACAAGTACTTTGTACTTGTGTTTTTCAATCTATCTAAGTTTGACATGACTTCTCACTTGGCAGAAATTTACTGTCCTCGTAAATTGAATCCCAAGAACCACTTTTTCACATCCTCTAAGCTCTCCCTAGTAGATGCTACTCTATAAGTAGATTTTTTTAAAATCTGTTCCCAGAAATATAGTTTTTCTTTCAGCTTGCTAACATGAAAGACTCGCCAAAAGCTCACATGCAGTGACCTTCAATTTAAGTGGAAAGTCATTAATTTTCCACAGTACAAAAGTGACCACTGTAATAAGATACATTCAGAATTGCTGGAGTCCAAAGATGGTAGAACTCACGTACACCCATGTGGAAAACCCTCGAAGACACGACGAGAGATCTTTGGCGCCTGGCTCTAATCACTCCCCAAGGCTTTGCTAACTTGTACCAGCATGTCTTGCAAGTCGTGCACAAAATCATTGTTGCTTGTACTTGGCCAGAACCTGCATACTTTAGGACTCCCAGAGAACACAACAGCAGATGACTTAGGTTGATACCTTTGCATAAGCATTGCTTAAGAAAACTTCACCACTAGTAGGGAGCACTTCCATCAGACAACCGCTTGGAGAGATTAGCTGTAAGCATATCCTCCATCATTTGATCGTAGAACTTGTACAGTGAAGTAACAAACTTGTTCGCAAGTTGTAGAACGGTAATGTCTATCCTCGTTAAAATGAGATACCGCATCTCTAATGAAGGGAATTTGGGGTACTCAACTTCCCCATCTAAGTGACTCAATCAATGACCAATATATTGCATAATGGCCTCTATTTCTCTTATATAAAAAGGTGACAAGAGCCACAAGAATGCTTTTGTCATTTCTCATCACATACTCTAATAGTATAAGCAACACCCCCTCCCCCCCTTTCCCCTTCAAACAATCCCACTTTTACAAAAGCATTCTCCATAAGGTAAGGGAAACAAAAGTTGTTCTTTGAAAAGTTACGATAAAACCCCAAGATAATGTCTCTTTCTGCCTCTTTGGACCAGCCTATAAGGTTCTAAACTCCCCCCTAGCAATCCTTTTCAATTTCCATTCCAAGCAATTGGGGGATTTGTCTGTCACAAGTATGGCCTCATACCATAGTTACGCCGAAATGGCGCATTTTGCGCCGGAAACGACGTTTCCCCCGCTTGCAAACGCTCGAAACGGAAACGGACCCGAAACGGAAACGGCAGCCCAAAACGGCCTGCCGAAACGGCATCTAAAACGCCGTTTCGATACGAAAACGCGTCGTTTCGTGTGCCGTTTCAGGCGTGCCCTAAAAATAGGTGTACAACCAAAAAAAAAACCGCCGCACACTACTTTTCGACGCCTGTTTTCTGCTCGCTTGCTTGCTGCTCTCCCCCACGTTTCTGCCTGCTGCCTGGTTCTCTCCCAGCCCTACGAGTGGCTACTCTTTTGGACACCCGGCTTTGGTGAGCACATTTCCTTTCTCTATGCTTCTCTTCTGCATGTTTATATGGCATGATCTGCATGACGCTTAGCTGTTTTCTCCAAGCTTGTTACTCATCTCAAATCACATAAGCTCTATCATAGAACCAAAGTTGCAGCAGTCAACATGTTTTTTCAATAGCCTCTACCATACCACTACACTATCCTTATATATGATTGCCTAGACTTACCCTATAACAGCATGATAGATCGTGTGATACGCAGCAAGAGCTTCTGTAAACCTTAGCGAGCATTCAATGCAATCCACGAAGGGGGGATTGAGTTTGAGAGAGGTAGAGTGACATACACCGTATTGGGTTGTGGGACCTACATAGGTTCAACTGCCTTTTAATAGTCAAACACACTTAGAAATATTATTTGGTTTTGCTTTGCATCCAAAAGCACCCAGTTACCACTATATCAAGAGATAATGCCCACGCAGACTTGTGCAATCCTGTTTATTCTTTTGGGAATCAAGATACAATGCGAAACACACTAAAAAGAGTGTTGACTTCCATGTGCGAGGAGCATGCCCAAAACTGAAACAACTCCAGCCAATGATCTTGGCCCTGATGTACACCACACCACCGACGATGAGATGGCACTGTGCGGGCATAAGTACCGAGGCTATTGGTGTCCACGAATTGCTGGCTGCTGACCTACAAGTTAACAACCCAAGGTACGCAACGAATTAGAATTTACAATTTCCTACTATGAGTCTATGTCGCATGTATATACTACTATGATCTTATATCACATTGTTGGAATGGCAATGGAAGCATGATGAGGCAAGATCACATGGTAGACAGAAGGCACAAGATGGTGGCAAATGAGCAACTGCTTTATTCATGGTACCAATGATTTACAGGCATGAGCCATACAAGTGGTGACGTCACATGTGAGGTCAAATGCATAGGAATGCAGATCCACAATCATAGGCATAGATTCCTCAATCTTCTCCTAGAATAGCTCACCCATGTGGATGGCTACCAACCTGTTACATCATCAGTGACTCTACTACATGACACATCATCTAGGACACACCCTGGCTATGACTCCTATGTCCCATATGACTATGTAACGCATACAATGATAATGGCATGAGATCATATGTAGTCCCCAATAATAGCTCACCCATGTGGATGGCTACCAACCTGTTACATCATCAGTGACTACTACATGACACATCATCTTATGTAGTCCCCAATAATATCCCAACAATCCCGCCTACAACAAATGTTCGAATGCCTTTAATGTGTTTGGGGCTCTTTGATGATGGCAGTTAGTCTCTTGAGTTCCTTCTTTAAGGTGCAGATTTCTTCCATGCATTGGTTCTGCAGGGCGGTTTGAATTTGTTCATTGTGCGTGGTAAGGGCTTCTCGCATGAGTTTCAAGATGTCCTGAGTACATTCCCATGCTTGTTGATTAAAATGTCCTGAGTACATTCCCATGCTTGTTGATTTTTAATCTGTGATTTCTGTGGCCATCTGTCCAATAACCCTTGTATGTCTTTTTGCACAGTTCAGGATGCTGTGTTAGAGCGATAATTGTGCCTTTGCAATGTTCCTTCTTTTCAAATTGCTGCAATGTTTTTCCAGCGATGCTTCTCATGATTTTCTGATTTTGGAGTAATGCTGATTTTGATTTCTGATTTCTGATTTTGCAGTAGTGCACTTAAGAAAGAGAGGGAGGATGAGGGAAGAGAGAGGTGAAATGATAGGCAGCGAGGAGAGAGGAATTAAAAATAAAGAGAAGAAAAAAGGAAAAAAAAGCAGCAAAAGATGCGCAGAGATGGGGTAGAGAGATAAGAGGGGCATCGTGAAGAACAATGAAGACAGAGAAAACAGCGTGGAGACAGAAAAGGGGGAAGTCTAGGGTTGCTTTTTGCTAGAAAGAAAGAAAGAAAGAAAGTGTATTATTGTCCACTAAAGGCCAAAATGGGCCCATGGGACATCAAGAACTCTGCATACAAAAGATAGCACAAAATCAACGTGCCACAAAGAAGAGGCATCGTCGAATATCATCTAAGTGCTGCGCAATACAATGCAAGTGAAAGTACATAATGTCAAATCTGAGCCTAAATACAAAGTAAACTAGATGCAAGGAAACCGCCCCTGGGTGCAAAATAGGGGGATGAGTACAATATGCCAATGCAAAGATACAAGTCCAGGTGTCACGGAGTCTGAGAACCAAAATAATACTGGAAATCCTGTCCATCGACAGTACAAATCTGAGCAAAGGTGAGGTGAGCGGCTGGTGGGGCGAGATCTCCATGAGTAAGTCTCCTCCGAAAAGCTGCCATCATCCTGGATCGTCTGGAGATGAAGCGGCGAGTACGTCCCCTATGTAACAAGATCCTGCGGCGTCTACAAACCATCTCATATGTACATCCACAGGGTGGAGGCATGTGTCCTGTGTGAGCTCTGACCTCCTCGTGCTCCTCCTGGTCTCTGTCCTCTGGTATAGCGTGTGCCTGAGCTCTATCAAGCTGGGCTCTATCACGCTCCGGTCTGTGCTGATGGTCTCTGAGGTAGTCTCGTCGAAGCATAGTGGCCTCCTTGACATAAAGAGCTAGGCAATGCTGATCCTCGTAGTCCATCACTCGTGAGAGAGGTCCAAAGCCATCCGTGAAGAGACAGTGGAATCTACCTCTGAGCTCATAATATAGCGGGCCTCTGCAAATGAAGTGCTCCTCTGACTCCACCTCTCCCATGGTGCAACAAGGGCAGATCCTGGTCTCTCGGCCTGGTCGCCGTCCATCCTCCATGCGTCACATCCTACCAGCCTCTATCTCGAGCTGATGCGAAGAGACTCTAAGCTGGCCAAGGGCAATCCTCAGTGAGTGGGACATGTGGATACCTGTATAGCCTGGTGGAATGACAAATCCATTCTCTGAGATCCGAAGGAAGTGGTCACGATATGTGGCCATCTTCGTCGGAAGCTGCGTGGGATAAATCCAAGTGCGATACGTATGAAGCTGCAGCAATTCTGCTCTCGTGGCCTGGCTAAGCTCGTGGCGAGTCAACTCGAGATGAGGGGCATCTATGCTGTATCGGAAGGGAGGCAGTCTATCCATGTCTAGTCCAAGAGATGTGAGCCACCTAGTGAGTCTGAAGTAACAGCAGTATCGGGCCCCAGATCGTGCCAACTCCATAGAAGATGCAAGTGCTAACCATGGCAACCGAGCTCTGCCTGTTGCTGAGTCTCCAAACTCCCTAACCCTGTGCAAATACATGACCGACTGAAACGCTGCATCCAATGCAAGGGGAGTAGCTCCAAACTCTGCTAGCATGATCTCGTGCGGAACTGTAGCCTTGGCCCTAATGAGCCGAGAGAACATGATGATCTGTAACCTCTCTATTCGTCTCCGATCTGCAACGCCGAGGTCTCCTGCCCAAAAAGGAGCTGCATACATCGCAGCTGGTCTCACCAATGTATCAAAAAGCAAGGATTTCGTATCGGGATGCTGAAAGTGGGACTGAAAACACTGACGCTCAAGATGAGCCAACAAAGCATACCCTTTACTAATCCTATCTCGTGCTGCATATGTCATGGTGAAGACCGGTCCCCTGAAAACTGCCCCCAAATAAGTGTACTCTCTAACAAGCTCAATGGGCTGTCCGTCATAAGTGAAGCAAAACTCATCCGTGCTGTAAATACGATCAGAGGTGTTGAAAACCATAACCTTGGTCTTGCCAAGGTTTACGGTCAACCCCCGTCCTGGCAAAACCTGTGGAGTGCCTCAATATGTGCCTGGAGGCCCTGAGCAGTAGAGGAAATGAGAACCACATCGTCCGCATACAGGAGGATAGGAATGGAGGATCCTGAGAGAGTAGAGCCCACACCGCCTGTCATCTGTACAAACATCTCTAGCTCATCAATATATAATCCAAAGAGAGTAGGAGAGAGCGGGTAACCCTGCTTCACCCCAATCGTGCTGCATACCTCCTCTGAGAGCCCCTCACGTGTCTGAACCCGACCAGTGACCCTCTCATACAAAGCCATGATAGCCCACTGTATCTCTCCACTGAAGCCCATCTGGCGAATCCTCTGAAACAATCTGAATCGCGGAACTGTGTCAAATGCCTTCCTGAAGTCCACGAAGCAACAATAAAGCCGTTGCCTTCGTGACTTCGCCTCCTCTACCAGTGCCCTGAGTGTGAGGATGTGGTCAAGTGTCGAATGATCCCTGCAAAATCCAGCCTGCCCTCTGGCTCTGAGTCCTGTCGTGTCGGCATGGTCATTTATACGGCTTTCCAAAACTGATGCATAGATCTTGGCCATAACGTGGCCAATCATGATGGTCCTGTAATTCGGCGGCTCCATAGGGTCCCCCGACTTGTGGATAGGTACTATGGTATTGCCTAACCAGGACTGTGGTAGGCCTGTACAAATAGACTCATTGAAGAGACGGGAAAGAACAAAATCTAAGGCATCAATCCCATGGATTACATACTCCGCTTGCAATCCATCATGATCCTCAGCTCTCCCGTTCTTCAATCGGTGGACTGCTGCACGGACGCTCTCTGGTGTGAAGAGACTAGATGAAGCTGGCCTAGGGGAATGGGATAAATCGATGGCTGGCTGATCTGGAACATCGTATAGAGCTGAAGTGTATGCAGACCAGACACGTGGATCTGTGAGGAGGCTCTGAGACTTCGAGCGGAGGAATTTTCTCCAGAATTCCTTGGAGTCACAGCTGAAAAGCAAGCTTCTCAGCTCCTCCTCATTCCGGGCTAGAAATTGGCGTTTCTTGCGCCTAACCAACCACTTGTAGTCTCTCTTGGTTTCGGCAAGGAGGGGAGACTTCTCCTTGGTCTCAAGGTGAAGTTTCCTGCGGAGTTCCTTACACTCCTCGTCATACCAACCGTTGCAAGGAACAAGACCAACCGGTGGGGGACTAGACGAATGACATGTGGCAGGGAACGACATGTGAGCGGCAGAAACGAGTGAAGTATGTACAAGTTCCCACCGGTCCTGCGTGGATGGTAGAGCATCTAATAGATGAGGACGGAGTAGGCGGCTGAGGTTCTGGCTATATACATCATCGAACTGGTGGTCGAAATGAACCTCATAATAGGGTTGGCGGTCATGATAACGAGGGGGGGTGGGTCATGGGAGACATGAGTCAAAGTAAAGTGGATGAGTGCATGGTCGGCAGAGGGCATGAAGGGGCTAACAGTAAGGCTATGGATGGAAGGGACTAGAGTCGGGGGACCTATGATGTAGTCGATCATGCTAGTACCACGCCCAGAAGCAGAAGAGAATGTAGGCATGGAAGACTGTGGCCACCTGGACAAGCCGTTATAAATGACCATACTGTGCAAGGTGAGAAGCTCCAGTAACTGACGTCCCTGATCTGTGGGCTGTACTGTGCAGTCTGATGAAGTCCGACAGAGGCTATCATCGTGAAATGCTGGGAGTATGACCGGATCCTCCATGAAGTCATAAGTGAGGCCCTGTCTGTCTGAGGTCCTCGCGTTGAAGTCTCCTAAAAGGATGACTTCTCCGCGATGTGAAAAATCTGCAATGTCCGCTGAGAGATCCTCAAATATGGACTGGCCTGGTCCAGTGGAAGAATAGATCGACTGCGCCGGGGGAAAGTAGCAAACTGCAACAAAAATATCTTGCTGAGGGGCTCTGCGGCGGATGCGTACCCACAAGAATCGGGCATGTGAATCCGCTCTCTCCACTGTGATGATCCGATCGAGATGCTCTCTGTACAAAATGGCCACTCCTCCAGATCCTCTCACTCCAAATGTCCGAGTGTGCTATCTGAAGGCAGATCTCCATGTATACCCTGTCACTCGTGGCAAAGGTCTCTCTGGACTCTCGTGTGTCTCCATGAAAAAGATGATATCTCTCCCAAAGAATGCCCCTCGTAGATTGCCTGGCTGTGCTGTAAAAGAACCATTGCAGTTCCATACAGCGATGCGTAGACTATCTGACGGGTGGTGTGTCCCGTGGGCCCTGTCCCGTCAAGTGGTCGGAGCAGGAGATGGAGGTGGGGCTATATCTGCTGGTCTGCCATCTCTAAGCACTGTGGGAGCATGCCTCAAGGTGCCTGTGATGAGTTTGCCATCCCTGATCACTGCCCACTTGCCCTGAGCTCGGGCTGCATCTCTCTGAGGCATGAGCGCCTTGCGCTCCTCAACCTGTATCTGAGTCAGATCCTCGTCCATGAAAATCTGTGGGTGGTCTCTGAGTGTCCCTCTCCTCTTGAGGGCAGCTAGACGTGTCTGGGCATCTCTGAATCTGATAATGAGGGCCTGCTCTCTAGTACAATCCCTCCCGACTCTATATGCTCCTACTATGCCATGATCCTGTACTCCCAGTGTCTGAGAGACAAAGGTTACAGCTTGTGTCATCGTGGACTCTGTCGCCGAGGGCAAGATACCACGAATCGAATGTTGAGGGCCTTTGTGGCCCTCTGCTATGACTTGGCCAATGTAGCTGATACAGTCGATCTCTGAGGCTGTGATGGCTGACGGCGGACGACATCCACCCACTCTGTGGCTCTCTGGGCCTCTGTCTGAAGGGAGGTCAAACGCTCCTCAACCGCTGCTACTGCTGTAGTGGGAGATGTGTCTATGTGCTGAACGCGAGTCTCGATCTGCTGCACTCGCTCTGTGTGTCCATGAATCTCTCCAGCAAGAGTCCTATGAGTGGCCTGTAAGACCTGAAGATTTATCCTAATAGACAAGATCTCCCGATCCTGCTGTGTCACTCGATCCGCAAGAGATGCAACCTGAGCTGTAAGTAGAGCAATGGTCTCGTCCTTCCTGGGAAGCATCTGAAGGGCAGCTCGGAGGTGGGTCTCAAAGTGCTGAAGCTCTGGTAGGATGTGGCGGCAAGGACAAACAGTGCAAGGCATGGAAGGAGAAAGAGAGGGAGAAAGGGGGGAAACCGGTAAGGTGGGTAGCGGGGATGAAGGAGAAGGCTGGAAAGGGGGAGAGAAAGCGGGTACCGGGGATGGAGAGGAGGGGATGGGTAAAGTCTGTAGAGAGGATGAGGAGGAGGGAGCCTATGGCAAAGTAGGTAAAATAGGCAACAAAGGGGAAGAGGTGACAGAGGGTGTGAGAGGGAGAGCAAAAAGGGTGGAGAAGGGGTAGGAGAAGAAGGAACCTGCGAGGGGAGGGGTGAAAAAAACTGCGGGTACAAAGTAGCTATGGGCAGAAGATGAGATAATGAAGCTGAAACCGGTGTACCTGCGACTGGGAGTGCGGCAAGTGCGGGCACTGTGCTGGGCGGAAGATGAGATAGTGGAGCTGAAACCGGTGTACCTGCGACTGGGAGTGCGGCAAGTGCGGGCACTGCGCTGTCCTTTGAAGAAGATGCAAGTCCTCTTCTACTATAGTGCAGCATATCGGTCATGGCGGCCATTGATGTTGCTGCTGTTGCTGCTTCTGTAACATGCTCGACGGTGTTGGCCATGTTTAATTACGGGAAACCGGCAACATTGAAAAGCGGGAGATGGCGAGCGTTGCCAATGCGCGATATGAGAGAGAGAGAGAGAGAGAGAGAGAGAGAGAGAGAGAGAGAGAGAGAGAGAGAGAAGAGAGATTTTAAAATTAAAAAGAAAAGTTGGGGTTTTTTTAATTAAAAAAAAAAAAAAGGTTGGGGCTGCCCCGAAAAAAAAAAAAAGGGGGGGTCGGGGCTGCAAGTGCGAGGGGGTGAGTGGGGGGGTGAGCGAGTGGTGAGCGAGGGGCTGAGCGGGGGGACTGAGCGAGGGGCTGTGGGGGCTGAGCAGAGGGGTGAGAGGAGGGGCGCGAGGGGGTGAGCGGGGGGGTTGACCGAGGGGGGGTGAGGAGGGTTGAGGGAGGGGGGGGTGAGCGGGGGGGCTGCGGGGGCTGAGCGGACGGCTGAGAGGAGGGGTGCGAGGGCTGAGCGGAGGTGTGAAGGGGGGGTTTCCAAGGGGTGAGCGGGGGGGTGAGAGGAGGGGTGCAAGGGGTGAGCGAGTGGTGAGCGGGGGCTGCAAGTGCGAGGGGGTGAGCGGAGGGGTGAGCGAGGGGTGAGAGAGGTGTGGCGATGGAGAGCTTCGTCAACAGCCTGCGTCTCCCCCCCTTCGTCAACAGCCTGTGTGGCGATGGAGAGCTTCGTCAACAGCCTGTGTGGCGACGGAGAGCTTCGTCAACAGCATGGGAGAGGGAGGGAGGCAGGTGAGCAAGCTGAAGAGAGAGAGAGAGAGAGAGAGAGAGAGAGACATGCTTGATGTGAGATTGAATGTAAGATGTCTGAAAAGCTAAGTGGATGATGTTGCCAGCATTTGCAGAAGATGATCATCAGGTAAAGAGTTCCAAGGGCAGGAAATTTTGGATCTTTATGCGATTTGGGAAAAGTTCCAAGGCAAAGGAGCATCTGGAGAGATGCAATCAAAGTGATAGAGAAGAACAATGGGAAGAAGAAGAGAGAGAAGAGGAGAAAGAAGGAGAAAGAGTACTCAGAAAGAGCGCAAGAAAGAGTATTCAGAAAGACAAGACAGCACAAAAGACACTCAAGAGGGATTTAGAACAAAGGCAGACATCAAAGAAGAAAAAAAAGAAGACCCTTTTGAAGTACCTCCCAGCCGCATGAAGCTTGATACCTTTCAGTTGAAGAACCCTTTTCTGGCTGTTGTGACATCAAAACAATATGACCAGCTTGAAGGTATGCTTGTGAATATGATTCTCCTTACTCGTTTTGAGAGCATGTGGATTTGGATTGAAGTTTTGTGTTGCACGGACCTTAAAGAGTTGGCGAAATATCTAAATGATGTCGTGCAAGAACTGTTGCATGGGTGACAAACAGGGGGCTAGCGTGCATATGAGGACGACCTTCCAGGTAGTATAGCCATCAAGAGTCTCGCATGACACTATGACCTATGGGAGGACACCAGATTACTCCTCAGCTACATCTCCCAGGAGGACAATGCATAAGATGGGGGGTGATCAGCAGTATCATTGCATGGTGTGTGAGGTGCAAAGAGGCTATAGAGCAAAACACAACCCTCCCAGTAGAGACATGGGTCAAAAGATGGGAGGTGATCAGCAGGATCATTGCATGGCACATCCATCCTGCTACCCTTGCCTACACTTTCAGCTCGACCTGTTCCGCTCAGCTCAACACACATTTGAGCAGCTCCAGCCACATTGCACTTGGGTCAAGTTTCAAGGCTGATTGTGCTTCAACTTTGCGTTAGATTTGCAACGTACAGATTCGCTGTCCATACAACCTTGCATCCATACAAGCATCTGTACTGCAGCGTACAAATTCATTGTCCGTACAACTTTGTGCCAGCGGCCATACATCATACCACACCAGCCTCCGGACACGTCCATACATATGTTTTTACAGTCCGTATAGTTGTACGGATTTGATTGCGATTCATCCGTATAACCTCTGCGCACTTGTCCCTACACTTAACTGTAGGAAACCAAGCCATGACATATCTGAGTGCCAGAAGTGCATTGCTTTTGAGAAGTCGAAGCAACAACAGGGACTTGCAGTCACAAATGCACTAGCAACCCTGAGCACAGCAAAGAGGATGCACATTTTGGTCATGATGAGGGGTCATTTGTTGTGACATGCAATTCTAATCCGTCATTGGATGCTTCAGCCTTATCACTTTCAAATTCTACCTCTGACTGGTATTTTGATAGTGGTGCTTCAAAGCACATCACATCCTGCAAACACTTATTTCAGACATTGAGTGATGCTCCCAAGGGGGGCATTGCCACTGGTGCAAACAATGCCCCTTATCGTGTTAGAGGAATTGCACAAGTTGAGGTTAGTACTATGTCAGGGGATACAGTCACTCTTCTAGAAGTGTTATTTGTTCCAGGCATCAATAAAAATGTGATTTCCATTTCAGCCATTTCTACCAATGACTTTAGGGTTGTCTTTGATGGCTATCGTTGTGCTGTTTATGACAATTGGCATGATTGCTGTATTGTACTTATTGGGACCTTTTCTAGAGGGCTGTATGTTTTACATGCATATGAAAAACAGCCAACTATTGAAGCTAATGCAGCTACTGAATCTGTAATTGCAGAAACAGACTTATGGCATGAGAGGTGGGCACCTCAAATATAAAATCCTGGTCAAATTGCATTCACAGGACATGGTTTTGGATCTTCCAAAGATGCATGCACTTAAACAACACATTTGTGAGGGCTGCTTGTTGGGTAAAATGCATTGGTTCTCATTCCCAAAAGATGGGACCCTTGGTGCATCCCAGAAGTTGCACTTAGTGCACATTAATGTCTGTGGTCTGATGCAGACAACTTCTCTTGGAGGTTTCTATTATTTTGTCACTTTTGTGGATGACTACACTAGACACACAGGGTCTATCCTCTCAAGGCCAAGTCTGATATTTTTGCGTGCTTTAAGAAATTTTTAGCCATGGCTGAAAATGAGAGTGGATGTAAACTCTTGACCCTCCGTACAGATAGGGGGGGTGAGTATATGTCCCGAGAGTTTGCTGATTTTTTCACAGCCTAGGGCATCATTCATCAATCAATGCACTCCCACTTACACCCCGCAACAGAATGGTGTTGCATAGTGGAAGAACCGGTCCTTAATGGAAATGGTCAGGTGTATGCTTAAGGGCAAGTCTTTGCCTAATAAATTTTGGGTAGATGCTCTCGTGTGCAAACTATGTGCTGAATCGGGCACCTACTCGAGGATTGAGGACAATTACACCTAATGAGGCACGGACAAGTTGTAAGCTTGTGCTTTCTCACATGAGGGCGTTTGGCTACAGCTTACAGAGCAAAGAATACAGGTTGTTTCAGCCTAGCTCAGGCAAGGTCATTGTCAGTAGAGACGTGTTTGTTGCTGAGAATGCAACTTTACCTTGGCTGGACTGTAAAAGACCGCTATCTGTAGAAGCCTCTGATGTGTTTGATGCGTATGATTCCAAATGCTTCTAGCAGTTCACAACCTCCTCCTGTTGCCAATGTGTCGCCTGATTTGCAGCCACATGATGATCGTGCTATTGAACATGCAGTTACAAAGGAACGGGCTGTCATTTGACAGCAGAAACGAGTTCCAAGGTGGCTCTTGGATACTTTAGGGGACAACAAGCAAGCTGAGCCCTTGGCCGCCCGCACTAGAGGTGGTTAAAAACAAATGCTTGCCAATTTGTTTCATGTTGCTTTGATTGCTACTCCCTATAGTGATGAACCTTTCAGTCGTAAGGATGCATTTGATAGCAAAGAATGGATGGATGCCATGAGAGCTGAACTTGATTCCATTCATGCAAAGGGCACATGGGAGCTGTGTGGCTTGCCAAGAGGCAAGCGTGCCATAGGTACTAAGTGGGTCTACAAATTGAAGCGGAAAGCTGACGGCAGTCTTGATTGTTATGCCTTGGATGTGAGAACAGCCCTACAGAGGCCACTCTTTATGTCCGGAAGAGTGAATCAGAATTTCTGATTTTAATTCTCTATGTGGATGACATGCTTGTCACTGGGCCCGACACAGAAAATTAGAGATTTCAAGACAGATTTGCAGAACTCATTTGCAATGTCAGACATGGGCAGGTTGCACTACTATTTGGGCATCCAGTTTGCTACTGTTGAGGGGGGCACAATGATGAGTCAATCCAAGTATATTGGATAGTTCTGCAGCGTTTCCAATTCGAGGATCGTAAACTAGTTTCTAAGTCATTTCGTTTCTCCTTCGAAGATGGGAGTGCCCCATTTGATGCCACTCTTTACAAGCAAGCTGTGGACGGCCTTATTTACTTATGTCATACAAGGCCTGATCTTCCAGTTAAGCAGGTACATGCACAAGCCTAGCATACAGCATTGGCAGGCAGTGAAGTGGGTCTTTCCTTACTTAAAAGGCCAACGCAACGTTTAGGACTCTTCTATGGTGATCAATATCCATCGGTTTTGCATGCATTCATGAACAATGATTGGAC
Source organism: Dipteris shenzhenensis (assembly GCF_047967505.1). Lineage (NCBI taxonomy): Eukaryota > Viridiplantae > Streptophyta > Polypodiopsida > Gleicheniales > Dipteridaceae > Dipteris > Dipteris shenzhenensis. The sequence goes on along the minus strand of NC_141626.1, from coordinate 43,406,329 downwards.
AGGTTGTTATGACACCGCCATGACACATAGTGGAAACTGTTTCATGCTTGGCTCTTCATGCATATCTTGGTTCAGCAAGAGGCAGCCTATAGTTGCTACTTCCTGTTTTGAAGCTGAGTATAGGGCAGCCTTCATAGCTAATAGTGTGTTTGGCTCTGTAAGTTACTTTTAGGTATTTATGTCCTGCTTCCTATTGTGAAGCTGAGTATAGGGCAGCCTTCACAACTACAATATAGTGTGTTTGGCTCTGTAAGTTACTTTCAGGTCTTTATATCAGCCATGACACTTCTACTATCATCTATGTTGACAACCAGAGTGCTTTTGTTGTTGTGCGTAATCTAGTGCTGCATGTGCGTACGAAGCACATTGAGGTACACTTTCATTATGTTCGAGAGCAACTGTCAAATGGAGATACATAGTTGTCCTACGTTCCCATGGAGGATAACTCAGCAGATCCCTTCATGTGAAGGTTGTACCATGACCCAAGTTTGAGGCTTTTTGTCATGCCTTACACTTGGCACCCTTTATTATGTGATGTTGATCTCCCTGTACTATCATAGGTTGCTATATCCATCTTGGACGAACATGTGCAACCATGATATAGTTTCTAGGTATGCCTGAGATGTATCCAGGATACTCGAGCCATACCATTTTGGGGGGGGGGGGTGTTAGCACTTAGCCCTGGTATGGCCTTGTAGGCTAATAAGGACATTTAGTCCTAGACCTAGTCAACGAGTTGACTTTAGGGCCATATATTGACCACTCTTGTACTTTCTTCGTTATCTTGTTGTTTGCTCCCTTTGATTCCAGCTTGGTCCATTGCTTTGTCCACCCAAGAATACACATCATTGATGATGATTTTGGGAGCAACGAAGAAGGAAGCTACAAGCAGTGGATAGAGAATCGAGGTACGCTGGGTGAGTGTGACAAAGTGTCACATCAACAAGATAAATGAAGTAAAAGATAGGGGTTGTGCATCCTAAGCACACCCATGGTCACATGGTGTGTGCCTCCTAAGCACGAAATTTCCCGGGGGAAAAAACTGCCACTAACTAGAGTCAAAAGTGCACAGTTGTGATCCTACATGATCACTGGTCACTCTTGTGGAATATATGCTAACAAACCCTCTTGTGCTGATCAAATACAAGACAGAGATGTGACATCAGTCACCAAAATGTTGTAAGTTTAAAAGCTTGCGAAAGGCTTCAAAATTTCCCTAGGCAATGCCTTGGTGAAAATATCTTCCACATTCTCATGTGTAGGAACATAGATCATGCTGATCTCTCCTGCAGAGAACCTCTCCCTGACATAATGATAATGTATCTCAATGTGCTTTGTGTGAGCATGGAAGACTGGATTCTTTGCAACTGCAAAGCACTCTAACTGTCAGTGAAGATAGAGGTAGCAGACTGCTGTTCCATACCCAAATCAACACATAACCGTATGAGCCATACACACTCAATTGTAGTTGTGAATGCTGCCTTGTATTCAACGTTACAACTAGAAATGGCCACAATAGGTTGCTTCTTGCTCAATCAAGATATGCATGAACATGAAGTACCAAAGAAGAAGAAAAAACGAGAAGTGGACACTCGTGTGTCATAACAGCTAGTTCAATCTGTGTCACAAAAAGCATGCAGCTATGAATCACCTCCCCGGAATAGAACAATCCAAGGTGCTAGGTACCTTGCAAATAGCGGAAAACCCACTTGACAACCTACAAGTACTTGCTCCCTGGGCTATGCATGAATCTAATCAACTACAACACCCCAAACTGAATATCCTGCCTCGTGTTGCGTAAATAAATCAAGCAGCCCACAACCTATTGGTATAAAGTTTGATCTGACTGCTATTGAGTTTTTTAGACTAAATCTCTCCATAGGTGTGGCAAGTTGCTTGCAATCCTCAGAAGAAAACATATGTATCAGCTTCTGTACATACTTCGTCTGCAATCATGACAATAGTATCTGCTCACAGTGAAAATTGTATCCGCAAATAGAAGTGCGATAGGCCAAGATCAGTCATGGAATGTAATTCAGCCTAAAAGGCTGCAATATCTTGCTCATGGGGTCTTGTGAGATAACATGATGATAAAAAATTCATCTCTCGTCTTCTTGACATAGAGGATACTCTCAGTAGGACTGTTGCAGAAGCCATGTGCAACCAACTAAGTGTGTGTCTTCTCGTATAATGCTTAGGTGCTTGCTTGAGACCATACATAGCTTTCTTTATCCTACGCACCTTATTGCCCTTCTCGTCTTGCGCAAAACCATGAGGCTCATAGTTGCCGTAGGCAGTTGATACGCAATCAGCTTCATCTAGGTGTTACTGGGGGATCCATTGACATTCTTTTTATTCAAGAACACAAATTGGATGCCAGAGATTGCTCAAAGTTAGGTAAATTGATTTCCTCAACCTATATGCCCCCAACAATAGAGGGGATCATGTCCTCTTTTTGGAAGGAACTTCTCTCTAGGGCTCCCATTGTAGATTCATGGATGGGACATCAACATGGTGGAGTTGCCCTCAAATACAAAGGGGGGAAGAGAAGGTGGCATTCATTCATTGGAGAGAGCAGCTTAGGATGCCCTCCTATTAGAACTGTTCTCATGGTCGAATAGGAGGCTGCAAATGCCCACCCATGCACGGATTGAAAGATTTTATATTGATGATTGGGCATGAGGCAGAGGTGGCTCGATATGCATTGTACCAGGGGTTTCCACCTTAGCTCACTTTTGGTGGTTTTGATGATTTCTGAGCCTCATGCGAGGCACTTCTTTACCAATATCAAAATCCCAGATGCCTTGTATGTAGAGGAGGGCCTCATAGAGGATGTTTTGCAGTTTTGGGTATCTCCTTTGCAGGGTGGAGTGTCATCTCCATCACATGTGGCAATAGCCCTCCTGGGCATTAGTGATTTTTATCATACTATTGCTAGCACGAGGAGACATGAGATTATCAGAAGGAAGATGGGCCTTTGACGACAGTTAGCAGCCCTACAGAGGGAAGAGTAGAAAAGGCCTACAGATGCTTGGATTCAAAAGCACCTTGCTGGAGCAAGGGCACAACAATAGGTTTTGCTAGATTAGCTAGCAGAGTATGCCTTTCAGATCGGAGGAAGAGTCAATAAATACTTTTTGTCTAGTCTTGGCTGGAGACATGATAGAGAAAGTGTTTCTTAGCTTATTGACTCTTATAGGGTTTTGTAGAAAGAAAGAAAGATCTATTAACGTCTTCAGGAGGCCTTGCGGGCCTATAAGACAAATCACAATTGAAGAGTAACTCATAAACGCTGAGGAGCTGAAGGAAAGGGCTCGCTAAGGCCCTTTGCTGAGTATATGCTAGACTAAACTCAAAACTCAAAAGTAGTACTCAAACTCAGAATCAGAACAAATAACCAGGTGCCATGGTGGCTATCCCATGAACCTATGATAGTATTGCGAAAGCATAATCACGTAACAAAAGGTACCAAGTGTAAAGCCTGCCAAAAAGCTTCAATTTTTCGTGAATAGATCTGCTAAGGAATATAGGACAACTCTGTCTCCAATTGACAGTCGCTCTCAAACATAGTGATATTGAAACTTTATGTGCTTTGTACGCGCATGAAACACATGATTACATGCAATGGACAAAGCACTTTGGCTATCAGTATAGATGGTGGGTGAAGAAATCTCGCGGACATCAAGATCTGCAAGTAGCTTACGGAGCTAGACACACTCCACAGTAGCTGTAAAGGCCGCCATGTACTTAGCCTCACAACTAGAAGGCTGCTTCTTGCTGAACCAAGAAATGCATGAAATGGTTGCCACTGTGTGACACCGGCGTGTCGTAACAACCAGCCTAGTCATTGTTTGTAAAAGCATGCATAACCAGTGAAGACTTATCATCATAGAGAAGTCCCAAATGCTGCGTGCCTTTCAAGTATTGGAAGACACGCTTCACTGCCTGCCAATGCTGGGTACGGGGTTTATTCATGAACCTGCATAACTGGGAAACTGCATGTGTGCCTTTCAAGTATTGAAAGAGATGTTTCACTGCCTGCCAATGCTGGGTACGGGGTTTGTTCATGAACCTGCATAACTGGGAAACTGCATATTGCAGATTGGGCCTAGTGTGACACAGATAGATCAGGCAGCCAACAGCCTGTTGATAAAGAGTGGCATCAAATGAATCACTCCCATCCTCAGAGCAGAAACGGAAGCCAGGATCCAAAGGTGTCGAAATCGGCTTACAATTCTTGACTTGGAAGCGATGCAAGAGCTGTCTATTGTACTTAGATTGGCTCATCATAATGCCCCCCTCAAAATGAGCAAACTGGATGCCCATATCTGACATGGAAAAAGATTTCTACAAAGCAGCCTTGAAGGCTGCAATTTGCTGAGTATCTGTATGTCATCCACATGAAGAATCAATATGAGCAAATCTGCTCTCCACTTCCGGACACAAAGTGTTACTTCTGTGGGGCTATTCTGAAAACCAAGGCATACGAAATGTGCATTGCCATGTATTTTGGTATACCATCTGCTTCAATCCTTTAAGGGCCGTACACAGCCGGCATACCTTATTTTTAGACCCCTCAACCTCAAAACCAAGAGGTTGGCTGAATTAGACTTCCTCAAGCAAATCACCATGAAGAAAGGCAGTCTTACATTCAAGTTGATGGACCTCCCAATGCGTGTGAGATGTAATGGCAATGACTCACCGAATGGTCATGATGCGTGACGTGGGCGCTAAGGTTTCCTCAAAGTCAATGCCTTGCTTTTGAGCATAGCCCTTGGCAACAAGACTGGCTTTGTAGCGTTCTACATTGCCCTCAGCTTTTTGCTTCAATTTGTAAACTCACTTGGTGCTGATGGCACGCGTGCCAAGAGGCAAGTCACATAATTCCCACGTGCCATTTTGGTGAATGGAATCCAATTCAGCTTTCATAGCATCCATCCACTCTTTGCTGTCAAATGTATCCTTATGGCATAAAGGTTGCTTATTGCGCCAATCAATGCAACATCCAAAAAAGGGCCAAAAAATTACCATGCATGTTGAGAAACATGATGAAAGGGAGGGAGAGGTAGATCACATTGTGGGACATAAGATTGAGGCACAACTCACGTGATGTATCGAATGTAGAATCAAGTACAAGAGGCCTCGTTTATAGGTTGGGCAGCCTTATCTTTTCTCTCTCTCTCTCTCTCTCACACACACACACACACATAGAGGATAGTGACACGTCAAACTTATCCTATCCACACCTAAGGACACTTCACACCCACACAAGTGAGGGATACTCACCATAGTTTCTAGAAACGACCTTTTCTAGGGTCTCGAAACAGAAACGCCGTTTCCAAAAACGGCCGTTTCTAGACAGGTAGTTTTTTTGGATCATGTTTTGTATTGACTTTTTTAAGGCTTTAGCCTAGACTATAGTCTACAGTCTACTTGTCATTTTTGATCTATCATTGAACAACTTTCAAGCGTTTGTAATGTTTTCATTAATGATACATGTATGACACATGTATAAATAATAAAAATATATATACTTTATTAGCCTTAAAAATCGAAACTCCATTTCACATTTTCTTCCAGTGGCCCGAAACTCTGAGACACCGTTTCTAGCCGTTTTCGAACTATGATACTCACTCTACCACTCTAAGACTTGTGGTCGAACGTGAGGCCGTAGGTGCCCATCCTTGCATGATTGATAGATTTTAGACTGTGGTGGCTCGATATGCATTGCACCAAGGGTTTCTACTTCATATCACTTTCCGGTGGTTTTGATGATTTTTGAGCCTCATGTGAGGCATTGCTCTGCCAATGTCAAGATTCCATATGCCTTTGTATGCAAAGGAGGCCCTTAGAAAGGATGTTTCACATATTTGGGTATCTCATTTGCAACGGGAGGGTATCTCATTTGCAACGGTATCTCTCTGCTGGGAGGGTTGTCTTTTGCTCTACAGCCTCTCTGCACCTTGCACACCAGATGTGCCATGCAATGATCCTGCTGATCACCTCCCATCTTTTGACCCATGTCTCTGCTGGGAGGGTTGTGTTTTGCTCTATAGCCTCTTTGCACCTCACACACCATGCAATGATACTGCTGATCACCCCCCATCTTATGCATTGTCCTGGTGGATGTAGCTGAGGAGTAATCTGGTGTCCTCCCATAGGTCATAGTGTCATGCGAGACTCTTGATGGCTATACTACCTGGAAGGTCGTCCTCATATGCACGCTAGCCCCCTGTTTGTCACCCATGCAACAGTTCTTGCATGACATCATTTAGATATTTCAAGGTCCATGCAACACAAAACTTCAATCCAAATCCACATGCTCTCAAAACGAGTAAGGAGAATTATATTCACAAGCATACCTTCAAGCTGGTCATATTGTTTTGATGTCACAACAGCCAGAAAAGGGTTCTTCAACTGAAAGGTATCAAGCTTCATGCGGCTGGGAGGTACTTCAAAAGGGTCTTCTTTTTTTTTCTTCTTTGCTGTCTGCCTTTGTTCTAAATCCCTCATGAGTGTCTTTTGTGCTGTCTTGTCTTTCTGAATACTCTTTCTTGCGCCCTTTCTGAGTACTCTTTCTCCTTCTTTCTCCTCTTCTCTCTCTTCTTCTTCCAATTGTTCTTCTCTATCACTTTGATTGCATCTCTCCAGATGCTCCTTTGCCTTGGAACTTTTCCCAAATCGCTTAAAGATCCAAAATTTCCTGCCCTTGGAACTCTTTACCTGATGATCATCTTCTGCAAATGCTGGCAACATCATCCACTTAGCTTTTCAGACATCTTACATTCAATCTCACATCAAGCATGTCTCTCTCTCTCTCTCTCTCTCTCTCTCTCTCTAGCAAAAAGCAACCCTAGACTTCCCCCTTTTTTGTCTCCATGCTGTTTTCTCTGTCTTCACTGTTCTTCACGATGCCCCTCTTATCTCTCTACCCCATCTCTGCGCATCTTTTTCTGCTTTTTTTTCCTTTTTTCTTCTCTTTATTTTTAATTCCTCTCTCCTCGCTGCCTATCATTTCACCTCTCTCTTCCCTCATCCTCCCTCTCTTTCTTAAGTGCACTACTGCAAAATCAGAAATCAGAAATCAAAATCAGCATTACTCCAAAATCGAAAATCATCAGAAGCATCGCTGGAAAAACATTGCAGCAATTTGAAAAGAAGGAACATTGCAAAGGCACAATTATCGCTCTAACACGGCATTCTGAACTGTGCAAAAAGACATACAGGGGTTATTGGACAGATGGCCACAGAAATCACAGATTAAAAATCAACAAGCATGGGAATGTACTCAGGACATCTTGAAACTCATGCGAGAAGCCCTTACCACGCACAATGAACAAATTCAAACCGCCCTGCAGAACCAATGCATGGAAGAAATCTGCACCTTAAAGAAGGAACTCAAGAGACTAACTGCCATCATCAAAGAGCCCCAAACACGTTAAAGGCATTCGAACATTTGTTGTAGGCGGGATTGTTGGGATATTATTGGGGACTACATAAGATGATGTGTCATGTAGTAGAGTCACTGATGATGTAACAGGTTGGTAGCCATCCACATGGGTGAGCTATTATTGGGGACTACATATGATCTCATGCCATTATCATTGTATGCGTTACATAGTCATATGGGACATAGGAGTCATAGCCAGGGTGTGTCCTCCTACCAGCTCCAGCTTAGGGACATGCAGAGGCTTTCCTCAAATTTGGGAGCCAGGTACCTTCCTCATCTGGAGAGGTCATTAGATTCAGTGGCAGTATAGGCTGCCGGTGTGGTTGCATTTATTGTATGCAGTAGTACCTACATAGGCTGCTACTTACGAGGTTCCTCCCTTTTTTTGGGATCCATGAGGTATACATCCCTGCTACCCGTTTTTGGGATTTGTAGCCTCAAAGGGGTGCTTCTCTTTAACTAATAGAAGGGTATCTTTTTGGGAAAAAAAGAACTGCTGCAGTCTTATGTGACGACCTTAGCTAGACTCTTATAGTCATTTCCAAGGAGGGTAATTGGCCTCCAATTTGGCAATGAGCAATAAGATGTATGAGGCGCTCATTACAGTACTTTGGGTCAGCCTCATGCAGAAGGCTTATAGTCAGATGAAAATCATCAAGAACATGATTGCATGCAGCCTAGGAGCCTTGGTGTCACACTCGCAGGCATGAGCAGAGAGCAGTTTTCTCCCTTGGGGCTTGCGTTTGGGCTCCCAAGGCCTTCTTCTACTGTTTGCACACACTCCCCTGGATTTCTACCCCTTGTTTGTGCCAGGGGCACTTGGGTTTCGGCTGCCAGCATTCTGGTCGCTCCTTTAGAGCTGCATTTTGGTCCCACGACTGACTGTTCCTGATGCACCTTCTGTCGGAGACCCTTCTTCATTGCTGGTGCTGTTTGGGGTCCGAGTTTCAGGTTGCCATTGCTGGTTGGTGACTCTCAAGCCCGTCTTTTGGGCGTGGGATCATATTTACAGCAGCTTGGGGCTCTTTCTAGCTGTCCAGGACAGTTTTGCGACAGCTCAGTATGTCCTCGGTATCCAGTGGGTGCCTACACCGGTTGCGTGTAGGCACCCACCAGGCCATGCTTATTTGGACTCCTTCCTCGACATTAGGACACAAAGTTTCAGACCAGCAGTAGGCATGTCGTCATTTAGATTCCTGATGATTTTGGTGTTGATGCATCGCGTGCCATGATGCATGTCTTTGCCATTGGAGGTGTGACCCACAGTTCAGACGCGACCCATGCCAATGCAGATGATGACTCCCATATGCCAGAGGCTCTTCTAGGCACTCCTCTGTCATCATTCAAAAATCAGACTTAGATGGCCAGCTGTTGGACCAGTTCGCTTCAGGCATTGAGACAGCTTTTTTCGACAGTATCGTCTGTAGTCTATTGATCGTCTGAATGCGGCCTTTGACTGCAATTAACAACCGTACAGAGGGAAGAGTAGAAAAGGCCTACAAATGCTTGGATTCAAGAGCACCTTGCTGTAGCAAGGGCTTAATAGCAAGTTTTTCTAGATCATAGAGTAGAGCCTTGCATGCACGGGAGTCCTTTTGGATTCAGATGGGAGGAAGAGTCAATAAACACTTTTTCTCCAGCCCGCGACATGGTAGAGTGTTTCGCAGCATATTGAATCTGACAGCGTTTTGCAGACAGATCCTGATACTGTCGTGTGTATAGCTACATAATTTTATGACTCCCTTCTTTCAGTAGATCCTGACGCACCTGCCAGAGACACAGAGTGTGGTAGGGTATTCTAGCATTGGTGAAACCAGACATGAAAGTCTCACTCACTTGATGCACCGTTCGCCAATCCGGATTTTAGGACTGCACTTCTCGCCCTTCACAAGGGCAAATGCCCGGGTGCAGATGGGTTGACACTTTCCTTTTTTATTGCTTTTTGGGACATGATTGGTGACCATGTCACCTCATCCCTGCAAGGCGTTGGGGTCTCTAGTACTATGCTTGATTCATTCACAGAGTCATTCATCTTATCCCAAAGGGAGGTTGCAAAAATTTGATTTCCCAATGGAGGGCCATGACTCTTTTGGGAACCTTTAATAAGATTTTGGCCAAAGCTATCAGTTGGCATTTGCAACCCATTCTTCTAGATCTTGTTCATGATACATAGACGGGATTTTTGCATGGCAACAACAATTTTGATAATATCTTCTCGTTTTGGGAGGCTTCACATTGGGCTATATAGAGTGGCTAGGGTCTTGCCATTCTACTCTTGGATTTCGAGAAAGCTTATGCTAAAGTAGATTGGGTTTTATAGCCCACAACTAGGCGCTTATCAGAGTAGATAGGGGAGAAATATTTCGATTTCTAAATCAGTTCGCCAAAGATGCCCTCCTGCCCTCTTTTGGTATTTACTTGTGGCTGAAGCAATGAGCATATTTTTGAGATCTCAAGCATACATTGTTGGGTTGAGACTTCCCCTGAGACAAGATGAGGGAGCTCTTGGATAGTGAGTTGGCTAATGATACTACAGATGTCACTCCGCAAAATCTCAATTATTACATGGCAGCCTGATTAATTTTGCCTACATAAGCATGTGCAAATGTTTATTGGAATAAATCCAATGGCTTTTGGATTAGTGACCAGGACAGGATAGAGTGGAATGGAAGGAAACGTGGAATGCAATGGAGCCGGGAAGCAATGGAGTGTACTTGCAAATAGATAGAATGAAAGTGTTAGTGAGGGGCCCTATAGGCCCAAGTACACCCTATATGTCCTAGGTGGACAAAGTGCCCTCCCTCGATGTCCTAGGTGTCCCAAGTGTCCTAATTGGCCCACAAGGCCATGCCAAGGCTAAAGTGGCAACAAACCCCCCTCCATGGTATGGCTGAAGTATCTTGGAAACATCTCAAGAATACGTAGAAACCAAATCATGGTTGCACATGTTCTCATCCCTGATGGATATACCAACCTATGATAGTACAGGGAATGCAGAATCACGTAACAAAAGGTACCAAGGGCAAAGCTTGCCGAACAGGTTCAAACTTGGGTCACGGTAGACCCTTCGTGAATATATTTGCTAAGTTATCCTCTGTCGAAACATAGGACAACTGTATGTCTCCAGACAGTCGCTCTCGAATGCAGCGAGAGTGAACCTCTATGTGTGTGATACGCATGAAACACAGGATTACATGTAATTGCCAAAGCACTCTAGCTATGAGTATAGATGGTAGTAGAAGATGTTTGGTTGACATCAAGACCTGTAAGTAGCTCACGGAGCCCGACACACTCCAGAGTAGCTATAAAGGTTGCCTTGTACTCAGCCTCACAACTAGAAGTAGCAACTGTAGGCTATTTCTTGCTGAACCAAGAAGGGCATGAAAGAGTTGCCATTGTGTGACATCCGCATGTCGTTACACCCAGCCCAGTCATTATTCATAATAGCATGCATAACCAGTGAAGACTGATCATCACAGAGAAGCCCCAAATGCTGCATGCCTTTCAGGTATCGGAAGACACGCTTCACTGCCTGCAATGCTGTGTACTCAGTGTGTGCATGAACCTGCTTAACTAGGAACTGCATATCAGGCCTAGTGTTAGTGTGACACAAAAAGATCAGGCAGACAACAGCCTACTAAAGAGTGACATCAAATGGATCAGAGGAGCCAGGCTCCAAAGGAGCCGAAATCGGCTTACAATCCTCGAACTCAAAGTGATGCAAGAGCTGTCCAATGTATTTAGACGGGGTCTTCATAATGCGTGCCTCAAAATGAGCAAACTGGATGCCAAGATAATAATGCAACTGGCTCATATCTAACATGGCAAAAGATTTTTGCAAAGCAATCTTGAAGGCTGGAATTTGCAGAGTATCTGTATGTCATCCATGTAAAGAATGAATATGAACAAATCTGCTACACACTTCCGAACATACAACGTTGCTTCTATGGGGCTGTTCTGAAAACCAAGGCATATTAAACGTGCATGTGCCATGGATTTTGGCATACCATGCCCGGGGTGCCTGCTTCAATCCATAAAGGGCCTTACGCAGCTGACATACCTTATTTTCAAACCTTTCAACCTCAAAACCAAAGCTTGGCTGACAGACTTCCTCAAGCAAATCCCCATGAAGAAAGGCATACTTAATGTCAAGTTGATTGACCTCCCAAGGCTTGAGAGATGCAATGGCAATGACACACCGAAGCGTGACGTGGGGGTAAAGGTTTCCTCAAAGTCAATGCCTTGCTGTTGAGCATAGCTTTCCGCAGCAAGACTGGATTTGTAGTGGTCTTTGTTGCCATCAGCTTTCTGCTTCAACTTGTAAACCCACTTAGTGCCGATGGCACGCTTGCCAGGAGGCAAGTCACAAAACTCCCATGTGCCATTTTGGTGAATGGAATCTAATTCAGCTCTCATAGCATCCTTCCACTCTTTGTTGTCAAATGCATACTTATGGTATAAAGGTTCCTCATTGCAGGATGTGGCAATGTATGCAACATCCAAAAAATTGCTATGCATATTGAGAAAGATAGTAAGTGGGAAAGAGGTAGATCACATGATGGGACATAAGATTGAGGCACAACTGATGTGATGCATCTAATCTAGAATCAAGTACAAGAGGCCTCATTAAATTCTTATACGAGCAAGTCATATCAAGATTTGGGCGTGCCTTAGTCATTGTTAGTGATCGCGGCTCGCACTTCATCAATGAAGTAATAGACGTTTTACTTTCGGAATTCCTTGTTATACACTGCAAATCCACACCATACTACCCCCAAGCCAATGGCCAAGCTGAGAGCACCAGCAAAACCCTTATCATAGTCATCTCAATCAAGCATTTGTGATCTTTGACTGCGCCTTTGGTGGGATGTGATGGTAGTGGAGGTCTTACCAAGGACGGCTGACTGTGTCTGTCCACTATGAAGCACCTTTTGGTGGGATTTGAGAGTAGTGGCGGTGGGAGTCTTATTGAGATTCTCGACAATGTCTGCCCATTTACAAGACATAAAACTCATTTTTTATTCTCAAATGGTGGGCCACATGGTGCTCCTTCGTGTGTTAGAATGTCAGCCATGCTATTATGTATTCCTTTCTTCCATTCAATTTTGAAGTCATATCTTGAAAAGAATTCTTGCCTCCTAGGAAGTCTTCCTCTGTCTGTTTGACCTTCAATTTTGCGGGTGAGGAAGCTGTGAAGGTTCTACTTATTGGACCGGATGATAAATTCTTTGTTAAGGACAAATATTTCAAACCTTTGAATGGTGCATTTGACCACCAATATTTCTTTTTCATTAGAATGATACTTTTGTTGTATGGTTGTAAATGTGCCGCTGCCGTATCCACAAACATTGTTTGTGTCATCTAGTGTTTTTTCTAGCAGGGCTGCTCCTCAAAACTTGTTAGAAGCATCTGTTTCGATGATGATGAGTACAACGCTATCTTCTTGAGTTATGTTTAGTTTAGCGAGGGCTCTCGCCTTTTCTTTAAGTTTGCAAACTGCTTGGGTTTGTTCTTCTGACAATGCTGGTTTGTCTTGCTTCAGAATTTCTTGAAGAGGGGCTCTATCTTTTGCCAGATCATGATAGAATTTAGGCAACCCAAAAACCTTTGCAATTGCTTTTTGTCTTTCAAAATGTCTGGAAAATTGAGGAGCTTTACGCCAACATGGTCTAGCATTTGGACTTGGCCTTTGTAAATATGCATGCCCAAAAATTCTATTGCCATTTTTGCTAGATGTACCAAGTCTAGAAGAGTTTTAGATTTAATTAAGTGTGGAATTCAAATGTAGAACGGGTGCACTCGAGTTGTCTAGTTTTGAGAGTCTGAGTATAGTCCTAGATCTTGACGATCCGTTGTTGTTTTAGAGATAGATTTGCGCCTCGAGCCGAGACGAGTGTCTGTAAGGATCGCACGAGCGCCTCTACAGTTGCGGCTGGTTGTAATGGGTTCCAAGCCCCTCTTTCATATTAATACAAGTGTGTGTGACTATTTCATTCATCACTGCCCGTGTTACTTATCTTGCTCAATTACTTGTCTCCATACAGTTTTGTCCATGCTTGCACAACCCCGTGCTAGAATGACACTCGATTCTCTGCCTCCAAGCACCGAGTAGGACATTGCATGCCAAGCACACCCCGGAGTGCAAGAGAGGGCATCTTTCACACCAAACACTTTGACGCAGGCTTAACCCACAACATCATTGAAGAACAAGAGCGTGCACATGTGTGCATACAGCTGTGTAGAGAGCAGCTCCCAACTTGCGCAATTTATCGTTTTCTTTTTCTCTACATGTTTATGTTCCTATTTGTGAGAGTGGGTCCTCTGCCGGGTTGCCCCCCAGAATGATTGTAGTTGTGTTTTTTAGTGTGCCTAGGATCTATGAAAGGCTCCGGAGTTCTCTTATACCTAGTTAGGCGCCAAGGGGGTGAGTAAGTGATGACCTCAGTTGTTGGTTACAAGCTAATTGAGGGGATAGTTGTGGCACGAGAGGTGTGCATGGCCAGGCCGCCTCTTTGCAATATTGCGGTGGAGTTGGAGATTCGTTACTTCTTGCCAAGACTTTTGCTTCGAAGGGGGGTTTGTTAAATATTTCGGAGCCTATAGAGTGAAAAGGGTTGTTGACGGTCTTTTTCTCTCACCCCTCATCTGACCAGTGTATCCGGTGCTTGACGCGTGCACAAAGCTCGATGTTTGGTAAGAATACCTCGAAAGTTGGAACATAATGTCGATGTAGCCCATGGAAGTAGCTGCGAGGGCATTTAGCCCATCACTCTTAAAACTACAGGTTTGGAGTCTTCAATGTTGCTTTTGAAAAGTCAAAGTAAAAGCCACAATTTGTTGGGTAAATAGCTTCAATTTATGAAGCAAATTAAAAAGCTTCAATTTTTGTGAAGTAGAAGGCTTAATTGACCAATTTTCCAGCACATTCATGAAAAAGCGAGCTTCAATTTGTCAATTTTTACTGATTTCTCTTCAAAAGCCCTGAATTTTGTAAAATGCAAGAGTGTTAATTAGACGCATTCACCCGAGTTTTTGAGAAACTCCCAAATACATATAGCTGCAAGATTTAGTGGATAGAGAAAGACGACTTGTTGCCGGTGTCTCCCCTAGCAGCACGTAAGTATTTTGCTCATCCATTTAGCCATCATGTGCAAGATTTGAAGACGCAAGCTTCTTATTTTTCAGTCAGGATGATGACTTAACA